>NW_027600281.1:0-16487 GCF_964194155.1 Cetorhinus maximus | reverse complement strand
GGGGGAGGTTACAGATATAGGGAGGGTTGTCAGGGTTGGAGGAGGTTACAGAGATAGGGACGGTTGTAGGGGCTGGAGGAGGATACAGAGATAGGGAGGGTTGTCAGGGCTGGAGGAGGTTACAGAGATAGGAGGGTTGTAGAGGCTGGAGGAGATTACAGAGATAGGGAGGGTTGTAGGGGCTGGAGGAGGTTACAGAGATAGGGAGGGTTGTAGGGGCTGGAGGAGGTTTCAGAGATAGGGAGGGTTGTAGGGGCTGGAGGAGGTTACAGAGATAGGGAGGGTTGTAGGGGTTAGAGGAGGTTACAGAGATAGGGAGGGTTGTAGGGGCTGGAGGAGGTTACAGATAGGGAGGGTTGTAGGGGTTGGAGGAAGTTACAGAGATAGGGAGGGTTGTAGGGGTTGGAGGAGGTTACAGAGATAGGGAGGGGTGTAGGAGATTGGAGGAGGTTACAGAGATAGAGAGGGTTGTAGCGGTTGGAGGAGTTTACAGAGATAGGGAGGGTTGTTGGGGCTGGAGGAGGTTACAGAGATAGGGAGGGGTGTAGGCGCTGGAGGAGGTTACAGAGATAGGGAGGGGTGTAGGAGATTGGAGTTTACAGAGATAGGGAGGGTTGTAGCGGTTGGAGGCGGTTACAAAGATAGGGAGGGTTGTAGCGGTTGGAGGCGGTTACAGAGATAGGGAGGGTTGTAGCGGTTGGAGGAGGTTACAGAGATAGGGAGGGGTGTAGGGGTTGGAGGAGGTTACAGAGATAGGGAGGGTTGTAGCGGTTGGAGGAGTTTACAGAGATAGGGAGGGTGTAGGGGCTGGAGGAGGTTACAGAGATAGGGAGGGGTGTAGGGGCTGGAGGATGTAACAGAGATAGGGAGGGTGTAGGGGCTGGAGGAGGGTACAGAGATAGGGAGGGTTGTAGGGGCTGGAGGAGGTTACAGAGATAGGGAGGGGTGTAGGGGCTGGAGGAGGTTACAGAGATAGGGAGGGGTGTAGGGGCTGGAGGAGGGTACAGAGATAGGGAGGGTTGTAGGGGCTGGAGGAGGTTATAGATAGGGAGGGGTGTAGGGGCTGGAGGGGGTTACAGAGATAGGGAGGGGTGTAGGGGCTGGAGGAGGTTACAGAGATAGGGAGGGGTGTAGGAGATTGGAGGGGAGATGCTGGCTGAGCCAGTTAAGGACTTTTTTAAAATGAAGTTGTGCTGGGACATCCCTGTTTCGGAGGTGTCAGATCAGCGCAGCTCTGCCTGGGATCATACTGTGCGATTCTCCCCCGCCCGCCAGCCCCTTCCCTCTCCGTTATCCTCACTGTGGCCTCAGCGCCTGTTCCCTTTCCTGTTCCAGGAGGAGATGGACCTGAAGGTTCTGCAGTTCAAGAACAAGAAGCTGGCGGAGAGGCTGGAGCAGCGACAGGCCATCGAGGACGAGCTCCGTGAGCGCATCGAGAAACTCGAGAAGCGGCAGGCCACCGACGACGCTACCCTCCTCATCGTCAACCGCTACTGGACCCAGGTCAGCCGCCCGCCCGCCCGCCCGGGCCCTCCCCTTCCCCCCACCCGGCCCCTGCTTGCGTGACCCTCCTCCACCCGCAGGTTAACTGTGGAGTCTTGTCCCCGGGATGGAAGTGACTGAAATCCTCCCCCGCTGCGGGACCCCCCCTCACCGATACCCTGGCACCCACACGCTTTCCCTCCCAGCCCAATGGGACTCTCGCTCTTGGATCCAAGCGGGTACGCGCACGGGTGGAGCTGCTGAATTCAGTTCCCTTCGCTTCGTGTGACTCAGGCAGCTTCTCAGTGAAGTACTGGTGATGGGCCACGAGTAACCCATTTCTCCCTCTCTCCCCCCTCCACCCCTCTCTCTCTCTCCCCCTCCACCCCTCTCTCTCTCTCCCCCCCTCCACCTCTCTCTCTCTCCCCCCTCCGCCTCTCTCTCTCTCTCCCCCCTCCGCCTCTCTCTCTCTCTCTCCCCCCCTCCGCCTCTCTCTCTCCCCCCCTCCGCCTCTCTCTCTCTCCCCCCTCCGCCTCTCTCTCTCTCCCCCCCTCCGCCTCTCTCTCTCTCCCCCCTCCGCCTCTCTCTCTCTCCCCCCCTCCGCCTCTCTCTCTCTACCCCCCTCCGCCTCTCTCTCTCTCCCCCCCCTCCGCCTCTCTCTCTCTCCCCCCCCTCCGCCTCTCTCTCTCTCCCCCCCTCCGCCTCTCTCTCTCTCCCCCCTCCGCCTCTCTCTCTCTCCCCCCCTCCGCCTCTCCCTCTCTCCCCCCTCCACCCCTCTCTCTCTCCCCCCTCCACCCCCGCCTCTCTCTCTCTCCCCCCCTCCGCCTCTCTCTCTCTCCCCCCCTCCGCCTCTCTCTCTCTCCCCCCCTCCGCCTCTCTCTCTCTCCCCCCTCCGCCTCTCTCTTTCTCCCCCCCCTCCGCCTCTCTCTCTCTCCCCCCCTCCGCCTCTCTCTCTCTCCCCCCCTCCGCCTCTCTCTCTCCCCCCCTCCGCCTCTCTCTCTCTCCCCCCCCTCCGCCTCTCTCTCTCTCCCCCCCCTCCGCCTCTCTCTCTCTCCCCCCCCTCCGCCTCTCTCTCTCTCCCCCCCCTCCGCCTCTCTCTCTCCCCCCCCTCCGCCTCTCTCTCTCTCCCCCCCCTCCGCCTCTCTGTCTCCCCCCTCCGCCTCTCTCTCTCCCCCCTCCGCCTCTCTCTCTCCCCCCCTCCGCCTCTCTCTCTCCCCCCCTCCGCCTCTCTCTCTCCCCCCCTCCGCCTCTCTCTCTCCCCCCTCCGCCTCTCTCTCTCTCCCCCCCCCTCCGCCTCTCTCTCTCTCTCCCCCCCCCCTCCGCCTCTCTCTCTCTCTCTCTCTCCCCACCTCCGCCTCTCTCTCTCTCTCTCTCTCTCTCCCCCCCTCCGCCTCTCTCTCTCTCTCTCCCCCCCTCCGCCTCTCTCTCTCTCTCTCTCTCCTCCCCCCCTCCGCCTCTCTCTCTCTCCCTCTCCCCCCTCCGCCCCTCTCTCTCCCCCTCTCCCCCCTCACAGCTGGATGAGAATGTCCAGGTACTGCTGCACCGCTACGACTCTCAGCCCGAGGAGCCGCCGGACGGCCCGAAGCAGGAGGCAGAGATCAGGGACCCCACTGACCCCGGCGAGATTCAGGAGTGCGAGGGGGAACCGGAGCCGGATAAAGGTCAGGTTACTGGAGCATTGCCTCTCCTACAACAGGGAGCGGGGCACTGTTGGAGGGTCAGTACTGAGGGAGCGGGGCACTGTCGGAGGGTCAGTACTGAGGGAGAGTCGCACTGTCGGAGGGTCAGTACTGAGGGAGAGTCGCACTGTCGGAGGGTCAGTACTGAGGGAGAGCCGCACTGTCGAAGGGTCAGTACTGAGGGAGCGCGGCACTGTCGGAGGGTCAGTGCTGAGGGAGAGCTGCACTGTCGGAGGGTCAGTACTGAGGGAGCGCCGCACTGTCGGAGGGTCAGTGCCGAGGGAGTGGGGCACTGTCGGAGGGTCAGTGCTGAGGGAGCGCCGCACTGTTGGAGGGTCAGTACTGAGGGAGCGCCGCACTGTCGGAGGGTCAGTACTGAGGGAGCGAGGGTGGGCTGCGCTGTCGGAGGGAAGGCCGGGCTGGGCCATTGGGCACGTGACTTTATTCCCTGTATCGCGGCAACTGATTCTGCCTGGCTCTCCCGACCCCTCCCGCAGACCCCACACCTCTGCCTTCCTTTACCGGTGAGGAGCTGAATGAGCCGGCCCTCTCCTTCTTGGCCACACTGGCCAGCAGCAGCAGCGAGGAGATTGAACTTCAGCTGCAGGACCGCATGGCCTTCTCCAAGAACGCTGTGGCCCGAATCGTCGAAGTCTTTGACAAGCTACACCGGCGCATCGAGGACCTCTGCCAAAAACTCAACAGCGAAGGTAAGGCAGACCATTCGGCCCGTCCACCCTGTGCCAGCTCTCTCCTAGAGTTGTCCAATTGATCCCGCTCCCCTCCCACGGTCTCCTCATTGCCCTGGGAATTTTTCCCCTTCAAGTATTTATCCAATGCCCCATTTTGAGTGTTCCGATTGAATCTGCTCCCACTGCCCGTTCAGGCAGCCCCTTCCAGAGCACAGGAATCTGCTGGATCAAATAGCAAAATCTACCAACCCCCAAACTAATCCCACTGTCCCGCACTCTCCCCATAGCCCTGTATCAATCCCAAACTAATCCCACTGCCCCGCTCTCTCCCCATAGCCCTGTATCAATCCCCAAACTAATCCCACTGCCCCACTCTCTCCCCATAGCCCTGTATCAATCCCCAAACTAATCCCACTGTCCCGCTCTCTCCCCATAGCCCTGTATCAATCCCCAACTAATCCCACTGCCCCGCTCTCTCCCCATAGCCCTGTATCAATCCCCAAACTAATCCCACTGCCCCACTCTCTCCCCATAGCCCTGTATCAATCCCCAAACTAATCCCACTGTCCCGCTCTCTCCCCATAGCCCTGTATCAATCCCCAAACTAATCCCACTGCCCCGCTCTCTCCCCATAGCCCTGTATCAATCCCCAAACTAATCCCACTGCCCCACTCTCTCCCCGTAGCCCTGTATCAATCCCAAACTAATCCCACTGCCCCGCACTCTCCCCATAGCCCTGTATCAATCCCCAAACTAATCCCACTGCCCCGCTCTCTCCCCATAGCCCTGTATCAATCCCCAAACTAACCCCACTGCCCCGCTGTCTCCCCATAGCCCTGTATCAATCCCCAAACTAATCCCACTGCCCCGCTCTCTCCCCATAGCCCTGTATCAATCCCCAAACTAATCCCACTGCCCTGCTCTCTCCCCATAGCCCTGTATCAATCCCCAAACTAATCCTACTGCCCCGCTCTCTCCCCATAGCCCTGTATCAATCCCAAACTAATCCCACTGTCCCGCTCTCTCCCCATAGCCCTATATCAATCCCCAAACTAATCCCACTGCCCCGCTCTCTCCCCGTAGCGCTGTATCAATCCCAAACTAATCCCACTGCCCCGCTCTCTCCCCATAGCCCTGTATCAATCCCCAAACTAATCCCACTGCCCCACTCTCTCCCCATAGCCCTGTATCAATCCCCAAACTATTCCCACTGTCCCGCTCTCTCCCCATAGCCCTGTATCAATCCCCAAACTAATCCCACTGCCCCGCTCTCTCCCCATAGCCCTGTATCAATCCCCAGACTAATCCCACTGCCCTACTCTCTCCCTGTAGCCCTGTATCAATCCCAAACTAATCCCACTGCCCCGCACTCTCCTCATAGCCCTGTATCAATCCCCAAACTAATCCCACTGCCCCGCTCTCTCCCCATAGCCCTGTATCAATCCCCAAACTAATCCCACTGCCCCGCTCTCTCCCCATAGCCCTGTATCAATCCCAAACTAATCCCACTGCCCCCCTCTCTCCACATAGCCCTGTATCAATCCCCAAACTAATCCCACTGCCCTGCTCTCTCCCCGTAGCGCTGTATCAATCCCAAACTAATCCCACTGCCTCGCTCTCTCCCCATGGCCCTGTATCAATCCCCAAACTAATCCCACTGCCCCACTCTCTCCCCATAGCCCTGTATCAATCCCCAAACTAATCCCACTGCCCCGCTCTCTCCCCATAGCCCTGTATCAATCCCCAAACTAATCCCACTGCCCCGCTCTCTCCCCATAGCCCTGTATCAATCCCCAAACTAATCCCACTGCCCCACTCTCTCCCCGTAGCCCTGTATCAATCCCAAACTAATCCCACTGCCCCGCACTCTCCCCATAGCCCTGTATCAATCCCAAACTAATCCCACTGCCTCGCTCTCTCCCCATGGCCCTGTATCAATCCCCAAACTAATCCCACTGCCCCACTCTCTCCCCATAGCCCTGTATCAATCCCCAAACTAATCCCACTGCCCCGCTCTCTCCCCATAGCCCTGTATCAATCCCCAAACTAATCCCACTGCCCCGCTCTCTCCCCATAGCCCTGTATCAATCCCCAAACTAATCCCACTGCCCCACTCTCTCCCCGTAGCCCTGTATCAATCCCAAACTAATCCCACTGCCCCGCACTCTCCCCATAGCCCTGTATCAATCCCCAAACTAATCCCACTGCCCCGCTCTCTCCCCATAGCCCTGTATCAATCCCCAAACTAACCCCACTGCCCCGCTCTCTCCCCATAGCCCTGTATCAATCCCCAAACTAATCCCACTGCCCCGCTCTCTCCACATAGCCCTGTATCAATCCCCAAACTAATTCTACTGCCCCACTCTCTCCCCGTAGCCCTGTATCAATCCCCAAACTAATCCCACTGTCCCGCTCTCTCCCCATAGCCCTGTATCATCCCCAAACTAATCCCACTGCCCCGCTCTCTCCACATATCCCTGTATCAATCCCCAAACTAAACCCACTGCCCCCTCTCTCCCCATAGCCCTGTATCAATCCCAAACTAATCCCACTGCCCCGCTCTCTCCCCATATCCCTGTATCAGTCCCCAAACTAAACCCACTGCCCCGCTCTCTCCCCATAGCCCTGTATCAGTTCCCAAACTAATCCCACTGCCCCCCTCCCCATAGCCCTGTATCAATCCCCAAACTAATCCCACTGCCCCGATCACTCCCCATATGCATATATCAATCCCAAACTAACCCCACTGGCCCACTGTCCCTATAGCCCTGTATCAATCCCCGACTAATCCCACTGCCCCACTCTCTCCTCATAGCCCTGTATCATTCCCGAAACATTTTGGTGACCAGATGAGGGCAGTCTGTGTCCAAATGCAGCAAGACCTGTACAATATCCAGGCTTGGGCTGACAAGTGGCAAGTAAAATTTGTGCCTCACAAATGCCAGGCAATGACCATCACCAACAAGAGAGAATCCAACCGTCGCCCCTTGACATTCAATGGCATTACCATCACTGAATCCCCCACTATCAACATCCTGGCTGTTACCATTGACCAGAAACTGAACTGGACCAGCCATATAAATACTGTGGCTACAAGAGCAGGTTAGAGGCTGGGAATCCTGCGGAGAGTAACTCACCTCCTGACTCCCCAAAGCCTGTCCACCATCGACAAGGCACAAGTCAGGAGTGTGATGGAATAATCCCCACTTGCCTGGATGAGTGCAGCTCCCACAACACTCAAGAAGTTCAACACCATCCAGGACAAAGCAACTCCCGCTTGATCGGCACCCCATCCACAAACATTCACTCCCTCCACCACCGACGCACAGTGGCAGCAGTGTGTGTACCATCTACAAGATGCACTGCAGCAACTCACCAAGGCTTCTTCGATAGCGCTTCCCAAACACACGACCTCTATCATCTAGAAGGACAAGGGCAACAGACACATGGGGAACACCACCACCTGGAAGTTCCCCTCTGAGCCCCTCACCATCCCGACTTGGGAATATATCGGCCGTTCCTTCACTGTGGCTGGGTCCGAATCCTGGAACTCCCTCCCTAACAGCGCTGTGGGTGTACCTACACCACCCGGGGACTGCAGCGGCTCAAGAAGGCGGCTAACCCACCACCTTCTCAACGGGCAATTAGAGACGGGCAATAAATGCTGGGACCAGCCAGCGATGCACTTTCCAAGAACGGAATAAAAACTGTTGCGTTGAAGGAACTGCATTTAATTTGGATTCTTGTTCTTTCTCTCCCTCTGTTTCTGTCTCTGTCTCTTCTCTCCCTCTCTCCTCCTGCCTGCCCGTCCCGTCCCCCCCCCCCCCCCCCCGCCTGCCTGTCTCCTCCTCCTGCCCGTCTCCCCCTCTCCTCCTGCCTGCCCGTCTCCTCCTGCCCGCCCGCCTCCCCTTCTCCCCCTCCTGCCCGCCCGCCTCCCCCTCTAATCCTCCTGCCCGCCCGCCTCCCCCTCTCCTCCTGCCCGTCTCCCCCTCTCCTCCTGCCTGCCCGTCTCCTCCTGCCTGCCCGTCCCCCCCTCTCCTGCCTGCCCGTCTCCTCCTGCCCACCCGCCTCCCCCTCTCCTCCTGCCTGCCCGTCTCCTCCTGCCTGCCCGCCTCCCCCTCTCCTCCTGCCTGCCTGTCTCCTCCTGCCTGCCTGTCTCCTCCTGCCCGCCCGCCTCCCCTGCTCCTGCCCGCCCGCCTCCCCCTCTCCTGCCCGCCCGTCTCCCCCTCTCCTGCCCGCCCGCCTCCCCCTCTCCTCCTGCCCGCCCGCCTCCCCCTCTCCTCCTGCCCGCCCGCCTCCCCCTCTCCTCCTGCCCGCCCGCCTCCCCCTGTCCTCCTGCCCGCCCGCCTCCCCCTGTCCTCCTGCCCGCCCGTCTCCCCCTGTCCTCCTGCCTGCCCGTCTCCCCCTGTCCTCCTGCCTGCCCGTCTCCCCCTGTCCTCCTGCCTGCCCGTCTCCCCCTGTCCTCCTGCCTGCCCGTCTCCCCCTCTCCTCCTGCCTGCCCGTCTCCCCCTCTCCTCCTGCCTGCCCGTCTCCCCCTCTCCTCCTGCCCGCCCGCCTCCCCCTCTCCTCCTGCCTGCCCGTCTCCCCCTGTCCTCCTGCCTGCCCGTCTCCCCCTCTCCTGCCTGCCTGCCCGTCTCCCCCTCTCCTGCCTGCCTGCCCGTCTCCCCCTCTCCTCCTGCCTGCCTGCCTGTCTCACAGTGGAGTTTAACGGGCTCGAGGACTGCACCAAGTGTCTGAACAAGGACGTGATGGGCGAGAACAGGCGTCTCCAGGACCTGACCACTCAGCTACAGGGCAAACATCACAAGATGTCAATGGAGGTAATGCTGCCCCCATGTCGTGCCTCCCTCCCCCTTTCCCCTCTCTGTCCTTCATTCACAGGAAGTGGGCGTTGTTGGCCCCCCCTAATTGCCCTTATGGCTGTGGTGCCCTGGAGTCTCATGTCGGTCAGACCGGGTAAGGAGGGCAGATTTCCTCCGCCCCTCCCCTCCGAAGGCCAGGAGTGAAGCAGATGGATTTATTTTTTTTTCCGGGAACAACGATTGACATGGGTAATTCCGGATTTTTGTTGGATTCGAATCCCGCAGCCTGCCGTGGGGACAGGGAGGTGTCCCCAGAGCGCCCCCCTTGGTCTCTGGAATACCAGTCCACCGACTCTGCTACCCGCTCCCCCATGACCTGAACCCCCTGACTCCTGCGGCCCACCAGACGTGAGGTAGGAACGTTAACGCTGACATGGTCGACGACCCCCATCCCCGCGCGGCTGGGTCCCGATCGCTAGCTGAATCGTTGAGGGGGGTGGTTTACTCCTCCCCTCACCCCCCTTGTGAATCCGCCTGCGAGTGTTGGTGCTGTGATTGGCGGTGGTGGGGTGGGGGTGGGGTGGGGGGCGGGTGGAGGAAGGGGTGGAGGAAGGGGGTTTGAATCAAGTGTGGAGGAAGGGGGTTTGAATCAAGTATCATCGAGGAACTGACTGCGACCATGTGAGGAGCGAACCTCTCCCCACCCACCACGCCCCTGACAGCCCGAGTACCCCAATTGGAGGAGGGTGAGGCTCTTGAAACCAGAGCATTGTTTGGAACCTGACCTGGGATAATGTGGTTTTTTATTTCTTTCCTCCCATCGTTTCATCCCTAATATCCTCCGGAATTTTGCCAAATCGTATTGCAGCCGATTCCCCGCCGTCCGAGTCCATCGGTAGATCGGAATCCCGTTTGCTGAAATATTCCGCCTGTTTGTGCTCGACTGTCACTGAATTATCAGAAGCACGTCTTGCAGAGAGAGAAGCCCCCATCAATGATGGGTAAACTAAGCCGGACCAGCCATATAAACACTGTGGCTGCAAGAGCAGGTCAGAGGCTGGGAATCCTGCGGAGAGTAACTCACCTCCTGACTCCCCAAAGCCTGTCCACCATCTACAAGGCACAAGTCAGGAGTGTGATGGGATACTCCCCACTTGCCTGGATGAGTGCAGCTCCCACCACATTCAAGAAGCTCGACACCATCCAGGACAAAGCAGCCCCGCTTGATCGGCACCCCATCCACAAACATTCACTCCCTCCACCATTGACGCACAGTGGCAGCAGTGTGTGTACCATCTACAAGATGCACTGCAGCAACTCACCAAGACTTCTTCGATAGCGCTTCCCAAACACACGACCTCTATCATCTAGAAGGACAAGGGCAACAGACACATGGGGAACACCACCATCTGGAAGTTCCCCTCCGAGCCCCTCACCATCCCGACTTGGAAATATATCGGCCGTTCCTTCACTGTCGCTGGGTCCAAATCCTGGAACTCCCTCCCTAACAGCGCTGTGTGTGTCCGTGCCACATGGACTGCAGCAGTTCAAGAAGGCGGCTCACCCACCACCTTCATGAGGGGCAATTAAGGGTGGGCAATAAAATGCTGGGCCCAGCCAGCGACGCCCACCATTCCGTGAACGAATAAATGAAGCAAAAAGTGGATATAAGAACTTGCGATTTTTTTTTCTGGTTTGCGTAGACCCAACATGGGTGAACTTTTACTTTGGTGTTAGTCTGTGTCAAGCCAGCTTGTTTGTTTTGATGAAGCAGCTGAGACTGCAACTGGAGGATGTGCAGGAACTGCCAGCACCCCCATCCCCACTCTTCCCTCGATTGTTGCGGCACAAATAAAATCCACATGTCTGAGGTGCTGGAATTTTGAATTTGAACCATGAGGCCACGTCGTGCTCCACTAACAGTGGGTCTGTTGGGCAAAGGAATCTCAGACGTAGCACTGTTGTCATGATGGGCTCATATCTAGAGGGGGAGAACTGAAGGGCAGAAAGTTCAACTTTTGTAGAACCTTGGTTAGACCACGCATGGCGCACAGTTCTGGCTTCTGTACCCCACAGTCAGACCACTCTCGGAGTACCGTGCACAGTCCCGGTCTCTGTATCCCTCGGTTAGACCACGCTCAGAGCACCGTGCACAGTCCCAGTCTCAGTATCCCTCGGTTAGACCACACTCGGAGCACCGTGCACAGTCCCAGTCTCCGTATCCCTCGGTTAGACCACGCTCAGAGCACCGTGCACAGTCCCCGTCTCCGTATCCTTCGGTTAGACCACGCTCGGAGCACTGTGCACAGTTCCGGTCTCCGTATCCCTCGGTTAGACCGCACTTGGAGCACTGTGCACAATTCTGGTCTCCATATCTCTCGGTTAGACCACGCTCGGAGCACTGCACAGTTCTGGTCTTCATATCCATCGGTTCGACCACACTGGGAGCACTGTGCCCAGTTCTGGTCTCCATATCCCTTGGTTAGGCCACACTCAGAGCACTGTGCACAGTTCCGGTCTCCGTATCCCCCCGTTAGACCACACTCGGAGCACTGTGCACAGTCCCGGTCTCCGTACCCCCCAGTTAGACCACACTTGGAGCACTGTGCACAGTCCTGGTCTCCGTATCCCTCGGCTAGACCACACTGGGAGCACTGTACACAGTCCCGGTCTCCATATCCCTCGGTTAGACCGCACTTGGAGCACTGTGCACAATTCTGGTCTCCATATCCCTCGGTTAGACCACGCTCGGAGCACTGCACAGTTCTGGTCTCCGTATCCCTCAGTTAGACCACACTCGGAGCACTGTGCACAGTTCCGGTCTCCGTATCCCTCGGTTAGACCACACTCGGAGCACCGTGCACAGTCCCGGTCTCCGTATCCCTCGGTTAGACCACACTCGGAGCACTGTGCACAGTCCCGGTCTCCGTATCCCTCGGTTAGACCACACTCGGAGCACCGTGCACAGTCCCGGTCTCCGTATCCCTCGGTTAGACCACACTCGGAGCACCGTGCACAGTTCTGGTCTCCGTATCCCTCGGTTAGACCACACTCTGAGCACTGTGCACAGTTCTGGTCTCCGTATCCCTCGGATAGACCACACTCGGGGCACCGTGCACAGTTCCGGTCTACGTATCCCTCGGTTAGACCACACTGCATATCCCTCAGACCACACTCGGGGCACTGTGCACAGTTCTGGGTCTGCATAATCCTTCAGACCATGCTAAGGTATGCTATTAACCAAGGCCTGTGAGGTGTACTTATTTTTCTACCAAAATGTACTAAGTTGCATTCTTTTTGACAACTGTCCGCCTATTCCATAAGTTTATGAACGTGCTCCTGTCTTTTGTTGTTGTCTTCCTGTGTGTTAGCCGCAGCACCACTCCCTTTCCCCCAGCCATGTCGTGGGGGGTGAGTGGTGCACAGCACTGGTCCCAGCACCCAGTCCCTATGGCAACTCGGCCTTGTGGGCAGGACCCAGTGTTGAGAGATCATCATCCCTCCCATGCTAGCAACCAGACATGGCATCGGTGGTGTTACTGAACTCGACCAAGGCTGATTCCTGGGATGAAGGGGGTTTGTCTTGTGAGGAGAGGTTGAGCAGGTTGGGCCCTGTACCCATTGGAGTTGAGAAGAATGAGAGGCGATCTTATCGAGACAGATAAGATTCTGAGGGGGGAGGGAGCTCGACAGGGGGGATGCTGAGAAGATGTTTCCCCCTCGTCGGGGAGGAATCTAGAACAAGGGGTGGGTGCACAGTTTCAGAATGAGGGGTCTCCCGTTGAAGACGGAGATAAGGAGGAATTTCTTTTCTCAGAGGGCGTCTGTGGGATTCTCTCCCCCCTCAGAGAGCAGTGGAGGCCGGGGCATTGAATAGACTCAAGGCCGAGTGAGACAGATTTCTGATCAATGAGGGAGTCGAGGGTTATGTGGGGGACAGACAGGAAAGTGGAGTTAAGGCCACAATCAGATCAGCTGCGATCTTATCGAGCAGGGAAGGCAGACATGAGGGGCCGGATGGCCTATTCCTGCTTCTGTTTCTTCTGGTCTTAGGTTCTTTATCTTGTGGTGGAGTGGGTGAAGGGTTTAGTCATGTTTGTATGAAGGATATGACGGCCGGGGGTGGCGGGTGCAGCGTAGATTCACCGGAACACGGTGTGGACTGAACCACGGAGGGAGATTCACCAAAGCAGGGCTGAACCGCCCGGAGTTTTGGCGGGCAAGGGGTGATTTGATTAAAGTCTCCAAGATATCGATGGGAGCCAACAGCGCTGATACCGATAAATAAAGTGAGCGTTGATGCTTGAGAGAGAGAGAGAAAGTGTGCCTGGGAATTAGTCATGTGAAATAAGGAAATGGTGGATGAATTGGACAAATATTTTGAGCCTGCCTTCTCACTGTAGAGGATACAGATAACATCCCGGAAACAAGTGTGAATCGGGAGGTGAAAGACAGAGGAAATGTAAATCGATTAAATCCACCAGGGGGAAGGGTGCTGAGATGAGAACCAAAAGCTGACAAATCCCCAGGCCCCGATGGACTGCATCCCCGGGTCTTAAGTGGATGCAGAAATAGTGGATGTGTTTTAATTTTCCAAAATTCCCTCGATTCTAGAAAACCCCATCAGATTGGAAAATAGCGAATGTGACTCCCCTCTTCGAGAAAGAGAGAGAGACAGAAAGCAGGAAACTACCGGCCAGTTAGCTTCTCATCTGTCGTAGGGAAATTGCTGGGATCAGTTCTTAAGGGGGTCGTAGCGGGGCCCTTAGAAAATCTCAAGGCCATCAGACAGAGTCAACGTAGTTTTGTGAATGGGAAATCGTGTTTGACTAATTTACTAGAGCTCTCTTGAGGAAGTAACAAGCAACGTGGATAAAGGGGAACCTGTGGATGTGCTGAATTTAGATTTCCAGAAGGCATTTGACAAGGTGCCACGCAAAATAAGAACTCATGGTGTAAGGGGGTAGCATATTAGCATGGATTGAGGATTGGGGGGCAAACAGGAAACAGAGAGTCGGCATAAATGGGTCATTTTCTGGTTGGCAAGATGTGACGCGTGGAGTACCACAGGGATCAGTGCTAGGGCCCCAAATATTTACAATTTATATCCATGACTTGAATGAAGGCACCGATGGCATGGTTGCTAAATTTGCTAGTGACAGAGGTAGGTAGGAGAGTTAAGTTGTGAAGAGGACGTGAGTGTGCAATGGGATATAGGTAGGTTAAGTAAGTGGGCAAAAATTTGGCAGATGGATTATAATGTGGGAAAACATGAGGTTGTGCACTTTGACGGGAAGCCTGGAAAAGCAGAATGTTATTTAAACGGAGAGAGATTGCAGAACCCTGAGGTATGGCGGGATCTGGGTGCCCTGGTACATGAATCAGGAAAAGTTGGTGTGCAGATGCAGCAAGTGATTGGGGAAGGCAAGTGAAATGTTGTCCTTTATTGCGAGGGGGATGGGGTATAAAAGTGGGGAAGTCTCGCTCTGACTGTACAGGGTGTTGGTGAGACCATACCTGGAGCACTGGGGACAGTTTTGGTCTCCTGACTTAAGGAGGGACAGACTCGCACTGGAGGCCGTTCAGAGAAGGTTCACTCGGCCGATTCCTGGGACGAAGGGGGTTTGTCTTGTGAGGAGAGGTTGAGCAGGTTGGGCCTGTACCCGTTGGAGTTTAAAAGAATGAGAGGCGATCTTATCGAGACATAAGATTCTGAGGGGAGGGAGCTCGACAGGGGGGGGATGCTGAAAGAACGTTTTGTAGAAGAGACTAGAACTCGGGGACACAGTTTAAGAATAAGGGGTTTCCCGTTTAAGACGGAGATGAGAGATTTTTTTCTCTCTTTGGAACTCTCTTCCTCAGAGTGGTGGAGGCTGGGCCATTAAACATTTTTAAGGCAGAAGGAGATAGATTCTTGATTAACAGGGGAGTCTCAGGTCATCGGGAGTTGAGGCCACAAGCAGATCAACCATGACCTTATTCAATGGCAGAGTGGGCTCGAGGGGCTGCCTAGCCTACTCCTGCTCCTAATTCCTTTGTTGGCCGGAGTGTGTGAACTATTCCTGCTGATTTTTGTTCTTGGGTGAAGGGATATGGGGTGAACAGGGGCGTGTCACCAAAGCTTTTCCGCCTAGGGCTCATCAGGACCAACCCAAGAATGCCAAATTTCAAACAATCACCACAATCTATACTGCAGGAGAAAAGGCTGCCGATTGGTTGGCAAGTCAGCTCTGATTGGCCGAGGTGTTGCTACGAAGAAAGCAACAGGGAGCTCGAGGCACCCAAGCTCCCGGGTAACTCGAGAAAGGCGCAAGGCCGGAACGCTTTCCCTTTGTTTGCAGAGAATGGGTCCCTGCGTGTGAATGTATGTCACCTTGAGCACGTATAAATGAGCCACATTACGAGCTCAATCGTTTATCTTAACATTGGTTGTTAGCGTACCTCTTGGGTGCATTCAGGGTTGTCCAGCGAGTGCTGTCCGATCGCAGAATCACATCTCTAATGGCATCACAACGTTTTGTTGTGGGTTTTTGCAAACGGGGGCTGGTTGGGTACGGTCTGATATGGGGGTTGGGGGTGGGGGGGATGTAAGGATTTAGGCCACCCATCAACCAGTGATCTGACTGAGTGGCGGGGCGGAGGTCAAATGGCCTCTTCGTGCTCCCTGATGTCTGTCGTCTCACCTCTTCTCTACCTGTTTCTCTTCCCCCCCCACCCCAAACCCCCTCCCTCAGTACAACGAGCTGCAGGATAAGGTGCAATCGGCAGAGACCAAGGTGTCCGAGATGGAGACGACCATCGAGGATCTGCAATGGGACATCGAGAAGCTGCGCAAACGCGAACAGAAACTGAACAAACACTTGGCCGAGGCGCTAGAGCAGGTAACTCGCTTGCACGGCACACGTAGTGGACCTTACAGAGGCCCATCAGCCCATTGAGCCCGTGCCAGCCTCTCGCGAGAGCTATCTGATCGATCCCTCTGCCCCCCCCGCCCTGCTGCTGTTCTCCCCCCCGCCCCGACCACCACGTTGCTTCCCCTTCCAGTATTTCTCCGATTCCCCCATTCTGAACGTTCCTATTGAACCTGCTTCCACCGCCCTTTCAGGCAGAACTTTCCAGATCACAACAACTCGCTGAATCAAAAAAACGTTTCCCTACCTCTTCCCCTCCCCACCGACTCTGGTTCTTCTCCCAATCGCTTTCGATCTCTGTCCCTCTGATTTCCCGACTCTCCTGCCACTGGAAACAGGTTCCCCCCTCGATCCCTCGATCCCAACCCCCTTCCCGATTGGGAACGCCTCGATTCAACCTCCCCCCCACCCCCACTTCACCCTCCGCTCCAGGGCAGAACGATCCCAGTCTCTCCCCACGTCCCCTCATCACTGGGGGAGGCGGGGGGTGGGGGCCACTCCGGTAAATCTCCTCCGCGCCCTGTCCGAGGGCCTGGGCGTCCTTCCGAAAGTGCGGAGCCCGGGACTGAGCTCAGACCTTCAGCTGGGGGCGAACCAGGGTTCTATCGAGCTTTTAACAGCAACCTCTCTGTTTTTGTACTGCTGTTGACAAAGCCAGCGACTGTCCCCTCACCCCTCTCCCGTCTTCTCTTGCAGTTGAACTCTGGCTACCACGTGTCTGGCGGTCCGGCGGGCTTTCAGGGCGGACAGATTACGCTGCATATACACAAGGTAAATTCCCGAACTTTCCACCCCCTTTCTCCCCCCTCCCCTCCCCTCCCGAACCTGCTTGGACAGGGGTGAAGGGGTTGTAAACCCCGGCTGCTCGCTGTTGGGGTGCTGGTGTCCGAGTTACCCCGAGAAAGGGAGTCGTATTGCTGA
>NW_027600280.1:7500-16492 GCF_964194155.1 Cetorhinus maximus | reverse complement strand
GCTGTTCCTTCACTGTCTCTAGGTCAAAATCCTGGAACTCCCTCCCTGAGCACTGTGGGTGTATCTATACCACAGGGACTGCAGCTTTTTAAGAAAGCGGCTCACCACCTTCTCAAGGGGCAATGCGGAATGGCAATAAACACTGCCCTAGCCCGCGACCGTCAAATCCCATGAGCGGGTTCAAATAAATTAGCGGACTCTTGCCTTCAGCAAATGATAATGGAAGTTTCTATTGATATCAGATTCTTATAAACCTTGCACCCACTGCCCCTCAGTTTCGCTAACGTAAAGAATTTTCTCATTACCGATTCCCGGAGATTCTGTGTGTCCGGCTCGTGCTGATTCCCCTCTGAGAATTAGTTTCCTTTAAACCCGAACGCGGTTCTTTCGTAAAATCTGCGCTTTTAAAAAATCATGTCCACTGTTATTGCCGCTGGGCTACGTGAGCCGGTTCTGCCCGGGTTTTTTGCAGTGACGCCGCTCACTCAACAGCACAATGTGGGAGTGTGATCCCCGTTCAGGACCTAAATCCAAACCCGGAAAACAGAGACCTCAGGTTCTGAAATAAAAATAGAAAATGCTGGGAAAACTCAGCAAGTCTGGAACAGAAACAGATTTAACGTTTGGAGTACTTATGGCTCTTCTTCAGAGATTCCTGCAGAAATTTACCAGCATTTTCTGTTTTAATTTCAGATTTCCAACATCCGCAGAAATTTTCCTTTTTCTTGCCCTCAGGTCCTCGTCTGCTTCTGACGCGGATTAAACGAACGGTTCATTCGCCCTGTGAGTCAGTATATTGGAAGTTCTCATTGATGCAATTGCCTGTGATCTTAACTGGAACAATACAAATCAGTACGGGGCTTATTTGCAGACAAACATAAGTGAAAAACAAAGAAGACATGTTCGTCTATAGAAACTTGTTCAGGCCACATTTAGTCAAAATGTGCACATTCCTGGACTCAATTTTATAAAAGCAATATTGATGCACTGCAGGCGGTGGAAGACAGATTTACAAGGCTAATACCAGAGCTGAAAGGTTATAGCTAACAGGAATAACTGATTCGGCTAGGTCCCTTTTCTCTAAAGAAAAGACTGAGGAGCGATTTGACGGAGGTTCTTAAAACTGGGTCACCGCCACCTTCTCAATAACAATTGGGGGTGGTTAAATTCAATTAAACTTTAACTGCAATATTGAGAGTACGCCTATACAATTATTATCCTGTCACCCCCCTCTAAGCGAGAACCCAGTAGAGTTCTTGAAAGACATGCTGCCACTTGACCACTGTGACGCACAGGCAGTGACCACAGTCAGTCAAACGCATGTGACATTCGCCAAGACACTGCACCCAAAATGGTGTCATATTTTCCATAGCAGAACTCGTCATAATTTCCACCGCATCTGAAAGGGGAGCAACTGACTGGGGGTGACCTCAGGTCAGTCTGCGGCCACTCCGCCTGCACAAACAAACTGGTGAGTGTGAAAACAGGGAGAACTCATCGCATCAAGATGTCTAAGGGATCTTTATCTCTGATATTAATTTTCCAAATGCTGCGGCTTAATGGTGAGTAAGAGGCGGGTGAGAATTTTAAAGTGAAATCAGCCATAATCAGTGTTTCCTAAGCTGAAAATATGACCCAGTGGCCAGGTGCAGCGAGTTGACCTGATCCTGTGATTTTATTTAGTCGTTCCTCCGAGAAAGCGAAGGAATCAAATACAGAATTAATGTAAACACCAATAATTAAAGGCAATGATGTGACTATTTTAAAATTACAGGCGAAGTCTTTCATAGTGGCTGCTTACAATCTCCCAATAAGCGATAGTGATGTAACAATAATCTATCTAGTTACAGAATCCGAGCTTTCTCTGTCTCCGGGCCCCTTCATAGTGACAGCTGAAGTCGGAGAGAAGGTGGAATTAACCTCTCATTACATTTACGAAGTGGAATCGGTGTCTCTCTATTTCTGGTACAAACAACGTGTGGGTGAAGCCCCGATACTAATAGACACCCAGTCTTGTCACTGGGGCATTTGTAAGTTTATTTCCAAAGAAGGCAACAACAAACATCACTTGATTCTGGAAATTCGCAATGTCGCGAAAAATAACTGGGGTTCCTATTACAGTGCTCATAGGAGTAGCAATGCGCCGCTCCAGAATGGACCAACACTGCTGGTTGGAGGTAAGAGAGCAAATGAAATTAATTCAGATCATGCACAGCATTATCAGCAAATGAATCGTTAAATGTGTCCCAATCTCTGTCCAGACAGTTCCACCAACAAGACGGCTGTGCTGTTGTTTGTCCCGCCGGGTGAGCTGCATTTGAGTGAAACCGTCCCCTTAGTGTGTCTGGTCAGTGGAGTTTCTTCCAACCAGATGGTTATTTTCTGGAATATTTCCGGCCTGGTCAGCGAGGGGCCGAGCGATCCCGGTACAATGGAGGCGGACGGGACCTACAGTTTCAGAAGTCATGTCATAGTGTCGAGGGAAACCTGGAGAAGCGGCGGTGTCTGTGCTTGTGTTGTTCAACTGGGGTCTCCAGGCAAATATTGGACAAAGGGTTTGCCGTTCTCCAAAGCAGCAGAGACAGGGCGAGGTGAGTAGGCGATCTGTTCAATGGAGGCTTTTATGCGACTTTAGTGTCGATTGGAGGAATTAAGTTATTGTTGGAACCTGCAGCTGTAAAGTAAGCTATAAATATAGATATTCTAAATATGATAAAAATAAGTTTGGGTTACCTTAGGCTCAGGTGTAGAGTTGTACTTTTAAACAGTTTCTGGACTTGCCTTATATTTCTCCGTCACATCGTCGAATCCTTGAACGATAGATGCAGAAAGAGCGATTTCGGCCCATCGTGCCTGTGCTATCTCTTTGTAAGCGTTATCCCATTGGATCCACCCTTTCCTCACAACACTTGCACATTTTCCTCTTCAAGTTAGAATCTGATTTCTCTTCCGAAAGTTAACGTTGAATCTACCTCCGCCCTCCTGTTTAGGCAGCGGATGTTGGAATGAAATTGAGATCAGTTCCAAACTGGATGCACTTTACAAGCAGAAAACAGCCAAGAATGCTTTGGGGAGGGTAGAGGAGATTTACCAGAATGGGAGCAGGGATGAGGGACTTCAGTAAATGTGGAGAGAATGTAGAATCTGGTAATGTTCTCCATAGAGCAGAAAGGGCTGAGGGGGAGACTTAATCGAGGTGTTCAAAATCATGAGAGTTTTCGACAGGGTGAACATGGAGAAAAGGTTTCCACTGGCAGGAGGTTCCGTAACCAGAGTGACACAGATTGAAGATAATCAGCAAAGGAACCAGCAGGGGAGATGGCGGGAATTCTCTTTTAACTCCGTGAATGGTGCCTGGAGAGAGCCCCCCGAAAGGGCGTTGGAAGCAGATTCAAAATGAACTCTTAAAAGGGGAACTGGATAAATACCTGGTGGAAAGACACTTTCAGTAGTATGGGGGATAGGGCAGGGAGAATATGACTTATTAGGTACGGCTCTCAAAGAGACTGCACTGGCACGATGATCCAAATGGACTGCTTCTGGGCTTAACTTTGGGGCACGTTTCCCATCAGAGTGTTCCAGAAAAGGTTGATTTGACCGAGCAGCAGTTTCTAAGTCTTTTGTCTCTGTAGGATGGTGCATGCTGGCCCTTTCTGTTATCATAACTGTCCTGGTGATGCTGGTTCTACTCCTGGTCCTTATTTCCATTTGGATTTGTAAAAGCGGCGGATCAGGTGAGGATTAATATTTATCAGTGATATTTTAATAATTGATTGTCTCAAATGATTCCCTTCTCCTAGTTTTAAATTGATAATTTACTTTCTGCTTTCAGGAGAGCCAGGCAAGAGGTCCCACAATGAAACGTGAGTAACTGAACCATTTGAAAAGTTCATCCCGCACCCACGCTCTATAATTAACACTGGACCTAGCCCAGTTCAACCCCAAAATGCTTCCAATGATATATGCAGCCATTTTCCGTGAGCATTTAAGATTGATTCTAAAACCACTTGACATTCTCTTCTCGCCTATTTCTGGCAACTCCGCCAGTATTCATAAAACATAACACGTGTTTGATAATTCTGTTCGCATCCAGGTTCAGCTTGGGAGAGAGAAGGCAAAGTGAGGGGCAGAATAAGCGACAAACAGGTAAGGTGCATCCAAATTTTGGCACAGATTATATGTCAAGTCCATGGAATTGGAAAGATACATAAGAGCATTTCCCGCCATCAATAATGTTCTCAATCACTCTGCTGTCTCTGGTTTCCATATAAAATGCCAATTCCTGGTTATTAATAGTTGCCGTAGTTTACCAGAGGGACAATAGACGCCAGGCAATGTGGGTGGAGAGTGCTTGTCCATCCATTGGCGATTTTCACTCCACTGAAGTTTTGACGGAACTTTCGCGTGTTGGGGGACATTCTATGGACTGGGTCACAAACAGGCTTACTGGAGCCATTGGTGTATTGCTGTATCATTGGCGAATGAAGTATCTGTAATAATTATGAATGAGCCAGACTGGGATAACATTTCAATTCCTATCTCAACCATTAATAACACAGATGACCACCGTCAAAGAGATGGAAAGCGGACACGTCGGGATGCAGTACAGGTGAGTTGTTATGAAATTGTTGTAATAACATACAAAAACCTTTTTGGGATAAGGTGCAAGGCTTCCCATGCCAGATATTTCACGCGTTTATCACAGGGTAGGTCATAGTCCAGAGCATCTGAATTTGTATATAATGCCACTCGTCCCTCGAACTGGAATCAAAAAATATTCCCCAGTCCCTCTCCCCATCTGACAACTGAAAGGATAGGACCATTTTCCAGGTGGAATGTCTCCATCAGGTTTAACAGCGTATTTTCAGCAGTTTATATTTTAGAATTGTGGTATTTTCTTTTATCTCTACAGCGAGTCTAATCCCCTTCCCTCGTTAAACAACTTTGCCCCTCCTCCGACCCAACCAATTTAGTAAACACATTAGCCAATGGAATTAGAATGAAGGTCAGACCAAACGCAGGCGAGTTTTTATAAATAAATCTAAATATGCTTCTGTTGGAAGTGGACTGCGAAGGAGTCAGATTGGGGAGAAAGTGTGTGTGTGCGTGTGTTTATGTGTGTTTGTATGTATGTGTATGTGTGTGTGTGTGTGTGTGTGTTTGTGTGTGTGTGTGTATGTTTATGTGCAAGTGCGTGTGTGTATTTGTGCGTGTGTGTGTCCAGAGACTTGGGAAGAAGGTCCAGACTGAACCTTCGGAGCGAGTGCTGCACTGTCCGAGGTGCCGAATTCAAATGAATCGTTAAACCAAGGCCCTGACAGCCCTCTCAAGTCGGCATGAAAGATGGTACCTCCATTATTGCAAGACGACCAGTGGTGGGGCGTTGGGGGATGGGGGTTGCGGTGTGTTTTTGGAGGGGTGGGGGTCTCTCTGGTTTCCCGTTTCAAAATTTATCTCTCAACCCGCACCTTAAATTAAATTATCTACGTCATTAATTCATTGCTGTTTATGGGATCTCACTGTGCGTAAACTCACAGCCGCGTTGCAACAAGAACAGAGACTGCACTTCAAAGAAGTGGATCTAAATGTGCTGGGGATTCTTCAGTGCGTGACAGGCGCTATATAAACACAAGCCTTTTGATTGTGTTTGTTCCATTCTTCTAAATGTGATCAATTTAGTGGACTCTACTCAATTGTGTAGATGGCACATGGCGAAACACAGTAATCGGGTTGGCCAATTAACAACAAAGGAATTCAATCAAATTGATAGACTCATCAAACCAGTTTTCTGTTTAAACTTTGGTTATTTCCAGTTTCTTTGCGAATTCTGCAGCTCGGTTAGAAAACATCAATTCAGACGATTCTTGTGCATACAAATGGAGCAAAACTTTCCTCAAATTGGGAAAGAGGGCAATAGGAACCGATTCAGTAGCAACTTTCAAAAATAATTACAATAATAGTGGAAGGTGAAAATAATGACAGACTTACGGTGAAAGGGAAAGGTACAATGGGACTAATTGCATAGCTCTTTCATAGGGCTGGCACTGACACAATGGGTGGAATTACTTCTTTCCGTGTTGTATCAGTCAATGATTCTATGAAACGCGGTTGCGAGAGTGGGCAATCTTACCTATCTTTAAACTACTTTTCGCTGTTGATGTTTAAAATCTATCCCAGACTCAAGGCGGACCTCTCTATGCCTCACTGGACTTGGCTGCATTGGATAAAAGGCAAAAAAAGAAGGAAGGTCGCAGATGAGAATCCGGTCTGTTTCTCTCTGATGAATTATGGAAGTGACAGGATTTGCGAAATAACACACAGCCTAGTGGACATAAACCTGGAGCCAAAGAGACAATTATCTTTCCCCGTTCACTGCCCAAAGCTTCAAAGGCTGGCTCAGTTTGCTAAATGTAGAAGTTGTGTTGAGTATTGTTAAGGATTATCCCACGGTTATAGTGTAACTCAAGTCTGGGAGAAACATTGAACAAAGGCTCAGGACTTTCCTTAGTTTATTTGGACTTTTTGCGCTGATTCAGCAACTCCATTTGCTGACAGGGTAGTGATTTCTTGGCAAATGTCTGTATGTAAATAAAATAAATGATTCTTCGAGCATTTCGATGCACCAGATGTTTGTATTGATTAATAATTAATTTATAATTAAATGTCACCTGGGTGAAACTGCAATTTCTGCTGAGTTGACAATATCAGTCCTGGATTGGGATGCTGTTAGTGGTGGGTGTCTTTGTGGTGTGACTTGTTCTATCATTTACAGAATCAGAACAAAGCAGGAGAGGGACACAGGCAGTGATTCAGGAAACTTGTGATGGTTCCATTTCACTTTTACACAGTATATTTTCATTTGTGATCACATTTGAACCTACATGTCAGAGATTTACCTTGAGTCAGAGATTTACCTTGAGTGTAGTATGTTTTGGAACAAGAGGTACTGTGGAAGATGGAGTCAAAATCTGGATCTCTCTCCCTCAGAACGTTGCTGAAGTTGATATCCCATACCTTTTGTGGTGTAGGTGTAATGAATGAAAGGGAAACAAGTTGAATGGGTGGAGTTTTGTACGTGAAGGTGGATGCTGTTTTTATATATTTTTGGGAAGATCATGGTATTCTATAAAGAACGTTGTGTGTGTGTGTGTGTGTGTGTGTGTGTGTCTTCATGGGTAATTAAACGGGGGAAGTTAGTAAAGGCAGCTTGTCTGTGAGAAATGAGATGAAAGATAACCGTGCTCGATCCAATCATTTGTAATGAGAGGTTATGGTGAAGATGTGAGTATAAGTAAATGTGATGGGCTTTTTAAATTTGCATGAGGTGATAGGTAAGAACTTATCCTTTAAGCTGCTATATTTCAAAGGAATTTAAGAACTTTTACCATTTACAAATACTTCATAAGTAAACAAGGGGAGGTTATTTATTGATATTTGGCCGAAAGTTGAGGTAATAGGAAGACATGAAGGATTTTTATATTTTGGAAAAACTGAGTTCCAAGAGGTGCTTAGATCAATGGAGGCCACGATGAAAGGGGGCGGGGGGGAAGATATTCAAAGGCAATGCTTAGTTGAGTTGAGATGGCTCTGTGGTGGAGATATCCTGAGACCATCTTTGTGCTGAGAAGAATTGAGAATTTGAAGCTGCCATACGATTTCAAACCGGAAACGTCTTTGCTTTCAGGAGGAAGTCTGTATCTGAACTCCCTTCGGATTTCCAGATCAGACTGGAAGAGAGTGGGAGGGAGCGTCATATATTTTACTAAAGCAGAAGCAATTTTTTCCTTGGGTAAGATTGCTGGCTTTTTACAGTTAAAACTCCATAAAAGAGCTATTGCCAAATAGTTTACTTGTGAGCTCTGAAAATGCTTCTTCTTTGAAGGAATAACTTGTAAGAGTGCTTCAGCCGTATATTTTTTATTTTGTGTGGTAAGTTTTTTTTTTCTTGATACAAGATTCATCAAGGTTTTTCCTCGTTTTCAAAATTGAAAAAAACAAATCCGATCAGTAAGAAAAATGCCCCTCTGAGATTTCACTTGCTCAGTGAATAACATTGGTTGAAGTCGTAAGTGTAGAGCAGTTGATGTAGTTTATATGGATTTCAGCAAAGCCTTTAACAAGTATCCACATGAGAGAATTATAAATAAGGCAAATATCTATGGGGTACAGGGTAATTTGATTAGGTGGATTAAAAATTGTCTTAGTTATGGGAGACTGAGGGTGATGGGAGAAGGATGTTTTTGTGACTGGAAGCCAGTGTCCAGTCGCGTACCACACGGATCTGTGCTGGGTTCCCTATTGTTCGTCATATTTATGAACTACATAGGTGATAATGTGGGGGGTAGGATGAGTAAGTTTGCGGATGGCACAAAGATTGGCCGGGTGGTTAACAGTGAGGTTGAGTGTCTTGGGCTACAGGAAGATATAGATGGGATGGTCAAATGGGCAGATAAGTGGCAGATGAGATTTAACCCTATGGAAGGAGTAATTTGACATGGAAGCATTCAATGAACGGCATGACACTAAGAAGTTCTGAGGAATAAAGGGACGTTGCCATGTGTGTCCATAGATCTCTGAAGGCGGAGGGGCATGATAGTGGGCTGGTTAAAAATGCACAGGGGACACTTTCCTTTATCAATCGAGGCATAAATTACAAAAGTGGGGAGATCATGTTGGAGTTGTATAGAACCTTGGTGAGGGCACAGCTGGAGTACTGTGTGCAGTTCTGGCCGCCACATTATAGGAAGGATGTGATTTCACTGAAGGGGGTGCAGAGGAGATTCACCAGGATGTTGTCTGGGATGAAATATTTAAGTTATGATGAGAGGTTGATTTGTTTTCGTTGGAACTCAGAAGACTGAGGGGCGGCCTGATCGAGGTGAACAAAATTATGAGGAGCATGGACAGCGTGGATAGGGAGCAGCTGTTCCCCTTAGTTGACGGGTCAGTCAAGACGGGACATAGATTCAAGGTGAGGGGCAGGCAGTTTATA
>NW_027600280.1:0-2500 GCF_964194155.1 Cetorhinus maximus | reverse complement strand
GTCACAGGCGGTGCGCAGTCCAGGCTGGTTGAAACTAGAGACAAAAGGCAATGGTTCTGAATTCAACAACAAGACTGCTTGTGACGTTCGCGTGGGCAGAGCGGAAATGTCCCTCATTCCGAGTGTTATGCTTAATTCAACGAGGCAACATTATGCTTTTCTGGTTTCAACAAAAAAGAAAACTAGAATATGATGCTAAAATCTTAATACCTGTTTCACCCAGAAGCTGCCTTCCCACCTGCCTCTTTCTGTCAGAATTTCCCCTGTGGATCAGCGGAGCATGGGGCATCTGCTCTGTGCCGGTGTATCTGCTCCACAGGAACTTCCTCCCATTCCTTGTCATTCCACTGCATGAACACATCCGCTATCCCTTACACCTCGTGTGTTTATCCTGATTCCCCCTTCAATGCAGCGCTGCGATTCACCTCGACCACTCCCTGTGGGAGAGAATTCCACATTCTTCGCATCAGATAAGTAAAGATGTTTATCCTGAATTCCTGATTGGATTTCCTGGTGACTATCTTATATTGATGGCCCCTAGTTCTGATCTCTCTGCCACAAGTAGGAACACCTTCTTTAGTTCTACTATATCGAATATGTTCATAACTTAAAACCTCTATCAGGTCACCCCTTCAGCCTCTACTTTTCTAGGGGTAAGAGCCCAAGCCTGTTCAATCTTTCCAGGTAGTTGTAACCTCGAAACCGGGGGCAACAATTTCTTGACCCGACGCAAACCATTTAACCTGCGCCGAATAACCCGCAGTTTGTGATACCCTGAATCATCCAGGTATCCAACATGGGTGGACTCATAGAGTCATAGAATCATAAGGGTCGACAGCACAGAGAAAAGTCCTTCGGACCATGGAATCTGCGCCAGTCAAACAAATGCCAAACTATTCTAATCCCATTTTCCCGCAATTGACCATTAGCCTTGTATGCCATGGCATCGCAGGTGCACACCCAAATATGTCTTAAATGATATGAGGGTTTCTGACTCTACCACCCTTTCAGGCAGTGAGTTCCAGATTCACACAACCCTCTGGGTGAAAAAGTTCTTCCTCACATACCCCCTAAACATCCTGCCCCTCACCTTAAATCTATGCCCCCTGGTTATTGATCTCTCCACCAAGGGGAAAAGTTCCTTCCTCTCTACCCTATCTATGCCCCTCATAATTTTATGCAGCTCAACCATATCCCCCCTCAATCCCCTCTGCTCCAAGGAAAATAACCTCAGCCTATTCAATCTCCGCTCATCATTAAAACTCTCCAGACTGGTAAATCGCCTCTGCACTGTCTCCAGTGCAATCACATCTTTCCTATAATGCAGATTCCAGGACTGCATGCAAAAATCTAGCGGTCGCCTTAGCCAAAGTTTTATACAGCTCCAGCATAACCTCCCTGCCCTTATATTTTATGCCTCGGCTAATAAAGGCAAGTATCTCATATGACTTCTTAAACACCTTATCTACCTGTCCCACTACATTAAGGGCCAGGTGGACATGCACACCAAGGTACCTCTGATCCTCGGTACTTCCCAGGGTTCTACCATTTATCGTGTATTCCCGTGCCTTTTTTGCCCTGTCCCAGTGCATTACCTCACACTTAACCTGATTATGTTCCATTTGCCACTCATCAGCCGATCTGTCCAGCTTGTCTATATCCTCCTATAATCAAAGGTGATCCTCCTCACTATTTATCATACCACCAATTTTCGTGTCATCCGCGAACTTTCTGATCAGCCCTCCTAAATTTAAGTCTAAATCGTTTACATATACCACAAAGAGCAAACACAGAAACGTAGAAGCATAGAAACTAGGAGGAGGAGTAGGCCATTCGGCCCATCGAGCCTGCTCCGCCATTCATTATGATCATGGCTGATCATCCAACTCAATAGCCTGCTCCCGCTTTCTCCCCATTTCCTTTGATTCCTTTCGCCCCAAGAGCTATATCTAACTCCTTCTCGAAAACATACAATGTTTTGGCCTCAACTACTTTCTGCGGTAATGAATTCCACAGGCTCACCAATCTCTGGGTGAAGAAATTTCTCCTCATCTCAGTCGTAAATGGTCTACCCTGTATCCTCAGACTGTGAACCCTCGTCCTGGACTACCCTACCATCTGGAACACCCTTCCTGCATCTACCCTGTCTAGCCCTGTTAGAATTTTATAGGTTTCTATGAGATCCCCCCTCATTCTTCTGAACTCCAGGAAATATAATCCTATCTCTCCTCATATGTTAGTCTCGCCATCCCAGGAATCAGTCTGGTTAACCTTCGCTGCATTCCATCTATAGCAAGCAAATCCTTCCTCAGATAAGGAGACCAAAACTGCGCACAATATTCCAAGTATGGTCTCACCAAGGCCCTGTATAACTGCAGCAAGACATCCCTGCCCCTGCAATCGAATCCTCTCGCTATGAGGGCCAACATACCATTTGCCTTCTTTACCCCCTGCTGCACCTGCATTCTTACATTCAACGACTGGTGTGCGAGGACACCCA
>NW_027600279.1:0-16503 GCF_964194155.1 Cetorhinus maximus | reverse complement strand
GTCCCCATCAAACACTCCCAGGACAGGAACTGCACAGGTTTAGATACAGAGTAGAGCTCTCTCTACACTGTCCCCATCAAACACTCCCAGGACAGGGACAGCACGGGGTTAGATACAGAGTAAAGCTCCCTAAACACCGTCAAAATCGTACACTCCCAGGACAGGTACAACACGAGGTTAGATACAGAGTAAAGCACAGTCTGTACTGTCCCCGTCACACGCTCACTGGACAGGTACAGCATGGGGTTAGATACAGATTAAAGGTCCTTCTACAGAGTCCTCATCAAACACTCCCAGGACAGGTACAGCACGGGTTTAAATACATAGTAAAGCTCCCTCTACGCAGCCCCCATCAAACACTCCCAGGACAGGTATAGCACGGGGTTAGATACAGAGTAAAGCTCCCTCTACACAGTCCCCGTCAAAAACTCCCAGGACAGGTACAGCACGGTTTAGATACAGAGTAAAGCTCCCTCTACACAGTCCCCGTCAAACACTCCCAGGACAGGTACAGCACGAGGTGAGAAGCTCCCTCTACACTGTCCCAATCAAACACGCCCAGGACAGGTACAGAACGGGTTTAGATACAGAGTAAAGCTCCCCTCTACACCGACCCCATCAAACAATCCCAGGACAGGTACAGCACGGGGTTAAATACAGAGTAAAGATCCCTCTACACCGTTCCTATCAAACAATCCCAGGACAGGCACAGCACGGCGTTAGATACAGAGTAAATCTCCCTCTACACTGTCCACATGAAACACTCCCAGGACAGGTACAGCACGGGGTTAGTTACAGAGTGAAGCTCCCTCTACACTGTCCCCATCAAACACTCCCAGGACAGGTACAGCACAGGTTTAGAAACAGAGTAAACCTCCCTCTATATCATCCCATCAAACACTCCCAGAACAGGAACAGCACGGTGTTAGGTACAGAGTAGTGATCCCTCTACACCGTCCCCATCAAACACTCCCAGGACAGGCACAGCACGGGGTTAGATATAGAGTAAATCTCCCTCTACACTGTCCCCATCAAACATTCCCAGGACAGTTTCAACACGGGGTTAGATACAGAGTAAAGCTCCCTCTACCTGGTCCCCATCAAACACTCCCAGGACAGGCACAGCACGGGATTAGTTACAAAGTGAAGCTCCCTCTACATTGCTCCCTTCAAATACTCCCAGGACAGGTACAACACGGGGTTAGATACAGAGTAAATCTCACTCTGCACTGTCTTATAAAAAAGGCCCAGGATAGGTACAGCACGGGGTTAGATACACAGTAAAGCTCCCTTTACACCGTCCCCATCAAACATTCCCAGGACAGTAGCAGCACCGGGTTAGATATAAAGTTCCCTCTATACCATCTGATCAAATACTCCCAGGACAGGTACAGCACGGGGATAAATACAGAGCAAAATTCCCTCTACACTGTCCCCATCAAACACTCCCAGGGCAGTTACAGCACGGGGTGAGATACAGAGAAAATCTCCATCTACACTGTTCCCATCAAACACTCCCAGGGCAGTTACAGCACGGGGTTAGATACAGAGTAAATCTCCCTCTACACTGTCCGCATCAAACAGTCCAAGGACAGGAACAGCATGGTGTTAGATATAGAGTAAAGATCCCTCTACACTGTCCCCATCAAACACTCCCAGGAAAGGTACAGCATGGGGTTAGATACAGAGTAAAGCTCCCTCTACACTATCCCCATCAAACACTCCCAGGACAGGTACAGCACAGGGTTAGATACAAGTAGAGTTCCCTCTACACTGTCCCCATCAAACTCTCCCAGGACTGGGACAGCACGGGGTTAGATAGAGAGTAAAGCTCCCTCTACACCGTCCCCATCTAACACTCCCAGGACATGTAGAACACGAGGTTAGATTCAGACTAAAGCTAACTCTGCAATGTCCACATCAAACACTCCCATGACAGGTACAGCACAGGTTTTGATACAGAGTAGAGCTCCCTCGACACAGTCCCCATCAAACTCTCCCAGGACAGGTAAAGCACGTGGTTAGATACAGAGTAAAGCTCCCTCTACCCCGTCCCCATCAAACATTCCCAGGAAAGGTATAGCACGGGGTTAGATACAGAGTTCAGCTCTCTCTACACCGTCCGCATCAAACACTCCCAGGACAGGTACAGCATGGGGTTAGATTGAGAGTAAATCTCCCTCTACCCCGTCCCCATCAAACACGCCCAGGATAGGTACAGCACGGGGTTAGATACAGAGTAAAGCTCCCTCTACACTGTCCCCATCAAACACTCCCAGGACAGGTACAGCATGGGGTTAGATACAGAGTGAAGCTCACTCTGCACTGTCCCCATCAAACACTCCCAGGGCAGGTACAGCACGGGGATAAATACAGAGTAAAGTCCCTCTACACTGTCCCCATCAAACACTCCCAGGGCAGGTACAGCATGGGGTTAGATACAGAGTAAAGCTCCCTCTACACCATCCCATCAAACACTCCCAGGACAGGTACAGCACGGGGTTAGATACAGTGTAAAGATCCCTCTACACCGTCCTCATCAAACACTCCCAGGACAGATACAGCACGGGGATAAATACAGAGTAAAGTCCCTCTACACAGTCCCCATCAAACACTCCCAGGACAGGTACAGCATGGGGTTAGATACAGAGTGAAGCTCACTCTGCACTGTCCCCATCAAACACTCCCAGGGCAGGTACAGCACGGGGTTAAATACAGAGTAAAGTTACCTCTTCACTGTCCCCATCAAACACTCCCAGGGCAGGTACAGCATGGGGTTAGATACAGAGTGAAGCTCACTCTGCACTGTCCCCATCAAACACTCCCAGGACAGGTACAGCACGGGGTTAGATACAGAGTAAAGCTCCCTTTACACCGTCCCCATCAAACGTTCCCAGGACAGTAGCAGCACAGGGTTAAATATAGAGTAAAGTTCCCTCTACACTGTCCCCATCAAACACTCCCAGGACAGGTACAGCACGGGGTTATATACAGAGTAAAGTTCCCTCTACACTGTACCCATCAAACACTCCCAGGACAAATACAGCACGGGGTTAGATACAGAGTAAAGCTCCCTCTACACTGTCCCCATCAAACACTCCCAGGACAAATACAGCACGGGGTTAGATACAGAGTAAAGCTCCCTCTACACTGTCCCCATCAAACACTCCCAGGACAGGGACAGCACGGGGTTAGATACAGAGTAAAGCTCCCTAAACACCGTCAAAATCGTACACTCCCAGGACAGGTACAACACGAGGTTAGATACAGAGTAAAGCACAGTCTGTACTGTCCCCGTCACACGCTCACTGGACAGGTACAGCATGGGGTTAGATACAGAGTAAAGGTCCTTCTACAGAGTCCTCATCAAACACTCCCAGGACAGGTACAGCACGGGTTTAAATACATAGTAAAGCTCGCTCTACGCAGCCCCCATCAAACACTCCCAGGACAGGTATAGCACGGGGTTACATACAGAGTAAATCTCCCTCTACACAGTCCCCGTCAAAAACTCCCAGGACAGGTACAGCACGGGGTTAGATACAGAGTAAAGCTCCCTCTACACAGTCCCCGTCAAACACTCCCAGGACAGGTACAGCACGGGGTTAGATACAGAGTAAAGCTCCCTCTACACTGTCCCAATCAAACACGCCCAGGACAGGTACAGAACGGGTTTAGATACAGAGTAAAGCTCCCTCTACACCGACCCCATCAAACAATCCCAGGACAGGTACAGCACGGGGTTAAGTACAGAGTAAAGATCCCTCTACACCGTTCCTATCAAACACTCCCAGGACAGGTACAGCACGGGGTTAGTTACAGAGTGAAGCTCCCTCTACACTGTCCCCATCAAACACTCCCAGGACAGGTACAGCACAGGTTTAGAAACAGAGTAAACCTCCCTCTATATCATCCCATCAAACACTCCCAGAACAGGAACAGCACGGTGTTAGGTACAGAGTAGTGATCCCTCTACACCGTCCCCATCAAACACTCCCAGGACAGGCACAGCACGGGGTTAGATATAGAGTAAATCTCCCTCTACACTGTCCCCATCAAACATTCCCAGGACAGTTTCAACACGGGGTTAGATACAGAGTAAAGCTCGCTCTACACTGTCCCCATCAAACACTCCCAGGACAGGTACAGCACGGGGTTAGATACAGAGTAAAGCTCGCTCTACATTGTCCCCATCAAACGCGCCCAGGACGGGTACAGCACAGGTTTTGATACAGAGTAGAGCTCCCTCGACACAGTCCCCATCAAACTCTCCCAGGACAGGTAAAGCACGTGGTTAGATACAGAGTAAAGCTCCCTCTACCCCGTCCCCATCAAACACTCCCAGGACAGGCACAGCACGGGATTAGTTACAAAGTGAAGCTCCCTCTACATTGCTCCCTTCAAATACTCCCAGGACAGGTACAGCATAGGTTTCGATACAGAGTAGAGCTCCCTTTACACCGTCTCCATCATACATTACCAGGACAGGAGAGGCACAGGGTTAGATATAGAGTAAAGTCCCCTCTACACTGTCCCCATCAAACTCTCCCAGGATAGGTACAACACGGGGTTAGATACAGAGTAAATCTCCCTCTACACTGTCTTATAAAAAAGGCCCAGGATAGGTACAGCACGGGGTTAGATACACAGTAAAGCTCCCTTTACACCGTCCCCATCAAACATTCCCAGGACAGTAGCAGCACCGGGTTAGATATAAAGTTCCCTCTATACCATCTGATCAAATACTCTCAGGACAGGTACAGCACGGGGATAAATACAGAGCAAAGGTCCCTCTACACTGTCCCCATCAAACACTCCCAGGGCAGTTACAGCACGGGGTTAGATACTGAGTAAATCTCCCTCTACACCGTCCCCATCAAACTCTCCCAGAACAGTTACAGAACGGGGTTAGATACAGAGTAAATCTCCCTCTACACTGTCCGCATCAAACAGTCCAAGGACAGGAACAGCATGGTGTTAGATATAGAGTAAAGATCCCTCTACACTGTCCCCATCAAACACTCCCAGGACAGGTACAGCATGGGGTTAGATACAGAGTAAAGCTCCCTCTACACTATCCCCATCAAACACTCCCAGGACAGGTACAGCACAGGGTTAGATACAAGTAGAGTTCCCTCTACACTGTCCCCATCAAACTCTCCCAGGACTGGGACAGCACGGGGTTAGATAGAGAGTAAAGCTCCCTCTACACCGTCCCCATCTAACACTCCCAGGACATGTAGAACACGAGGTTAGATTCAGACTAAATCTAACTCTGCAATGTCCACATCAAACACTCCCATGACAGGTACAGCACAGGTTTTGATACAGAGTAGAGCTCCCTCGACACAGTCCCCATCAAACTCTCCCAGGACAGGTAAAGCACGTGGTTAGATACAGAGTAAAGCTCCCTCTACCCCGTCCCCATCAAACATTCCCAGGAAAGGTATAGCACGGGGTTAGATACAGAGTTCAGCTCTCTCTACACCGTCCGCATCAAACACTCCCAGGACAGGTACAGCACGGGGTTAGATACAGAGTAAAGCTCCCTCTATCCTGTCCCCATCAAACACTCCCAGAACAGGTACAGCATGGGGTTAGATACACAGTAAAGCTCCCTCTACACTGTCCCCATCAAACACTCCCAGGACAGGTACAGCACAGGTTTTGATACAGAGTAAAGCTCCCACTACACAGTCCCCATCAAGCACTCCCAGGACAGGTACAGCACGGGGTTAGATACAGAGTAAAGCTCCCTCTACACCATCCCATCAAACACTCCCAGGACAGGTACAGCACGGGGTTAGATACAGTGTAAAGATCCCTCTACACCATCCCATCAAACACTCCCAGGACAGATACAGCACGGGGATAAATACAGAGTAAAGTCCCTCTACACAGTCCCCATCAAACACTCCCAGGACAGGTACAGCATGGGGTTAGATACAGAGTGAAGCTCACTCTGCACTGTCCCCATCAAACACTCCCAGGGCAGGTACAGCACGGGGTTAGATACAGTGTAAAGATCCCTCTACACCATCCCATCAAACACTCCCAGGACAGATACAGCACGGGGATAAATACAGAGTAAAGTCCCTCTACACAGTCCCCATCAAACACTCCCAGGACAGGTACAGCATGGGGTTAGATACAGAGTGAAGCTCACTCTGCACTGTCCCCATCAAACACTCCCAGGGCAGGTACAGCACGGGGTTAAATACAGAGTAAAGTTACCTCTACACTGTCCCCATCAAACACTCCCAGGGCAGGTACAGCATGGGGTTAGATACAGAGTGAAGCTCACTCTGCACTGTCCCCATCAAACACTCCCAGGACAGGTACAGCACGGGGTTAGATACAGAGTAAAGCTCCCTTTACACCGTCCCCATCAAACGTTCCCAGGACAGTAGCAGCACAGGGTTAAATATAGAGTAAAGTTCCCTCTACACTGTCCCCATCAAACACTCCCAGGACAGGTACAGCACGGGGTTAGATACAGAGTAAAGTTCCCTCTACACTGTACCCATCAAACACTCCCAGGACAAATACAGCACGGGGTTAGATACAGAGTAAAGCTCCCTCTACACCGTCCCCATCAAACACTCCCAGGACAAATACAGCACGGGGTTAGATACAGAGTAAAGCTCCCTCTACACTGTCCCCATCAAACACTCCCAGGGCAGGTACAGCACGGGGTTAAATACAGAGTAAAGTTACCTCTACACTGTCCCCATCAAACACTCCCAGGGCAGGTACAGCATGGGGTTAGATACAGAGTGAAGCTCACTCTGCACTGTCCCCATCAAACACTCCCAGGACAGGTACAGCACGGGGTTAGATACAGAGTAAAGCTCCCTTTACACCGTCCCCATCAAACGTTCCCAGGACAGTAGCAGCACAGGGTTAAATATAGAGTAAAGCTCCCTCTACACCGTCCCCATCAAACACTCCCAGGACTGGAACAGCACGGGGTTAGATACAGAGTGAAGCTCCCTCTACACCGTCCGCATCAAACTCTACCAGGACAGGTACAGCACGGGGTTAGATACAGAGTAAAGCTCAATCTACACAATCTCTTTTTCTCCATCAATCTATCTCTCTCTCCATCAACCTCTCTCTCTCTCCATCAATCTATCTCTCTCCCCATCAACCTCTCTCTCTCCTTCAATCTCTCTCGCTCCAACAATCTCTCTCACTCTCTATCTCTCTCTCTCTCTGTCTTCATCAATCTATCTCTCTCTCTATCAATCTCTCTCTCTCCTTCAATCTCGCTCTCTCTCTCTCCATCAATCTCTCTCCATCAATCTGTCTCTCTCCATCAATCTCTCTCTGCATCAATCTCTCTCTCTCCTTCAACCTCTCTCTCTCCATCAACCTGTCTCTCGCCATTAATCTCTCTCTCTCCATCAATCTCTCTCTCTCCTTCAATCTCTCTCTCTCCATCAATCTCTCTCTCCATCAATCTATCTCTCTCCATCAATCTATCTATCTCTCTCCATCATTCTAACTCACTCTTCATCAATCTATCTCTCTCTCTCCATCAATCTATCTCTCTCCATCAATCTATCTCTCTCTCTCTATCAATCTATCTCTCTCTCCATCAATCTATCTCTCTCTCTCATTCAATCTCTCTCTCTCCATCAATCTATCTCTCTCTCTCCATCAATCTATCACTCTCCATCAATCTATCACTCTCCATCAATCTATCTCTCTCTCTCTTTCAATCTCTCTCTCTCCATCAATCTATCTCTCTCTCTACATCAATTTATCTCTCTCTCCATCAACCTCTCTCTCTCCATCAATCGCTCTCTCTCCATCAATCTCTATCTCTCCATCAATCTCTCTCTCTCCTTCAATCTCTCTGTCTCCATCAATCTCTCTCTCTCTTTCAATCTCTCTCTCTCCAACAATCTATCACTGCATCAATCTCATTCTCTCCATCAAACTATCTCTCTGTCCATCAACCTCTCTCTCTCTCCATCAATCTGTCTCTCTCCATCAATCTCTCTCTCCATCAATCTATCTCTATCTCCATCAACCTCTCTCTCTCCTTCAATCTCTCTCGCTCCATCAATCTCTCTCACTCTCCATCTCTCTCTCTCTCTCTCTCCATCAATCTATCTCTCTCTCCATCAATCTCTCTCTCTCCTTCAATCTCTCTCTCTCTCTCTCCATCAATCTCTCTCCATCAATCTGTCTCTCTCCATGAATCTCTCTCTCCATCAATCTCTCTCTCTCCTTCAATCTCTCTCTCTCTCCATCAATCTGTCTCTCTCCATTAATCTCTCTCTCTCCTTCAATCTCTCTCTCTCCATCAATCTAACTCTCTCTCCATCAATCTATCTCTCTCACCATCAATCTATCTCTCTCCTTCAATCACTCTCTCCATCAATCCATCGCTCTCCATCAATCTATCACTCTCCATCAATCTATCTCTCTCTCTTTCAATCTCTCTATCTCCATCAATCTATCTCTCTCTCCATCAATCTATCTCTCTCTCTACATCAATTTATCTCTCTCTCCATCAACCTGTCTCTCTCCATCAATCTATCTCTCTCTTTCCATCAATCTATCTCTCTCTCTCTATCAATCTATCTCTCTCTCCATCAATCTATCTCCATCAATCTATCTATCTCTCTCCATCAATCTATCTCTCTCTCTCTTTCAATCACTCTCTCTCCATCAATCTATCTCTCCATCAATCTCATTCTCTCCTTCAATCTATCTCTCTCCATCAATCTATCTCCCTCTCCATCAATCATCTCTATCTCTCCATCAATCTATCTCTCTCTCTCCATCAATCTATCTCTCTCCATCAATCTATCTCTCTTTCTATCAATCTATCTCTCTCTCCATCAATCTATTTCCATCAATCAATCTCTCTCCATCAATCTATCCATCTCTCTCCATCAATCTATCTCTCTCTCTCCATCAATCTATCTCTTTCTCTCCACCAATCTATCGCTCTCCATCAATCTATCTCTCTCTCTATCAATCTATCTCTCTCTCCATCAATCTATTTCCATCAATCTATCTCTCTCTCTCCATCAATCTATCTCTCTCTCTTTCAACCTCTCTCTCTCCATCAGTCTATCTCTCTCTCCATCAATCTATCTCTCCCTCCATCAAGCTCTCTCTCTCCATCAATCGCTCTCTCTCTCCATCAACCTCTCTCTCTCCATCAATCTCTCTCTCTCCTTCAATCTCTCCCTCTCTCCATCAATCTATCTCTCTCTCTATCAATCTATCTCTCTCTGCATTATTCTATTTCCATCAATCAATCTCTCTCTCCATCAATCTATCTCGCTCTCCCCATCAATCTATCTCTCTCTCTCCATCAATCTATCTCTCCATCAATCTATCTCTCTCCATCAATCTCTCTCCATCAATCTATCTCTCTCTATCAATCTATCTCTCTCTCCATCAAACTATTTCCATCAATCTTTCTCTACCTCTCCATCAATCTATCTCTCTCCATCAATCTATCTCGCTCTCCATCAATCTATCTCTCTCTCCATCATTCTATCTCTCTCTCTCCATCAGTCTATCTCCCTCCATCAATCTATCTCTCTCTCTATCAATCTATCTCTCTCTCCATCAATCTATTTCCATCAATCAATCTATCTCTCCATCAATCTATCTCTCTCTCTCCATCAATCTATCTCTCTCTCTATCAATCTCTCTCTCCATCAATCTATTTCCATCAATCAATCTCTCTCTCCATCAATCTATCTCTCTCCATCAATCTATCTCTCTCTCTCCATCAATCTATCTCTCTCTCTCCATCAATCTATCTCTCTCCATCAATCCATCTCTCTCTCTATCAATCTATCTCTCTTTCCATCAATCTATTTCCATCAATATATATCTCTTCTCCATCAACCTATCTCTCTCCCCATCAATCTATCTGTCTCTCTCCATCAATCTATCTCTCTCTCTTTCAACCTCTCTCTCTCCATCAATCTATCTCTCTCTCTATCAATCTACCTCTCTCTCCATCAATTTATTTCCATCAATCAATCTCTCTCTCCATCAATCTATCTCTCTCTCCCCATCAATCTATCTCTCTCTCTCCATCAATCTATCTCTCTCCATCAGTCTATCTATCTCTATCAATCTATCTCTCTCTCCATCAATCTATTTCCATCAATCGATCACTCTCTCTCCATCAATCTATCTCTCTCCACATCAATTTTTCTCTCTCTCTATCAATCTATCTCTCTCTCCATCAATCTATCACTCTCCATCAATCTATCTCTATCTCCATAAATCTCTCTCTTTCCTTCAATCTCTCTCTCTCTCCATCAATCTGTCTCTCTCCATCAATCTCTCTCTCCATCAATCTATCTCTCTCTCCATCAACCTCTCTCTCTCCTTCAATCTCTCTCTCTCCATCAATCAATCTCTCCCTCTCCATCAATCTATCTCTCTCCATTAATCTATCTCTCTCTCTCCATCAATCTATCTCTCCATCAATCTGTCTCTCTCCATCAATCTCTCTCCATCAATCTATCTCTCTCTTTCCATCAATCTATCTCTCTCTCTCTCTATCAATCTATCTCTCTCTCCATCAATCTATCTCTCTCTCTCCATCAATCTATCTTTCTCTCTCTTTCAATCTCTTTCTCTCCATCAATCTATCTCTCTCCATCAATCTATCTCTCTCTCCATCAATCTATCTCTCTCGCTCCATCAATCTATCTCTCTCTGTCCATTAATCTATCTCTCTCTCTCCATCAATCTCTCTCTCTCCATCAATCTATCTCTCTATCAATCTCTCTCTCTCTCCATCAATCTATTTCCATCAATCAATCTCTCCCTAGATCAATCTATCTCTCTCTGTCCATCAATCTATCTCTCTCTCTCCATCAATCTATCTCTCTCTCTCCATCAATCTATCTCTCTCCATCAATCTATCTCTCTCTCTATCAATCTATCTCTCTCTCCATCAATCTATTTCCATCAATCTATCTCTCTCTCTCCATCAATCTATCTCTCTCTCTCCATCAATCTATCTCTCTCCATCAATCTATCTCGCTCTCCATCAATCTATCCCTCTCTCCATCAATCTATCTCTCTCTCTCCATCAGTCTATCTCTCTTCATCAATCTATCTCTCTCTCTATCAATCAATCTCTCTCTCCATCAATCTATTTCCATCAATCAATCTATCTCTCCATCAATCTATCTCACTCTCTCCATCAATCTATCTCTCTCTCCATCAATCTATTTCCATCAATCTATCTCTCTCTCTCCATCAATCTATCTCTCTCCCCATCAATCTCGCTCTCTCTCCATCAATCTATTTCCATCAATCAATCTCTCTCTCCATCAATCTATCTCTCTCCATCAATCTATCTCTCTCTCTCCATCAATCTATCTCTCTCTCTCCATCAATCTATCTCTCTCCATCAATCTATCTCTCTCCATCAATCCATCTCTCTCTCTATCAATCTATCTCTCTCTCCATCAATCTATTTCCAACAATCTATATCTCTTTCTCCATCAACCTATCTCTCTCCCCATCAATCTATCTCTCTCTCTCCATCAATCTATCTCTCTCTCTATCAATCTACTTCTCTCTCCATCAATCTATTTCCATCAATCTATCTCTCTCTCTCCATCAATCTATCTCTCTACCTATCAATCTATCTCTCTCTCTCGATCAATCTATCTCTCTCCATCAATCTATCTCGCTCTCCATCAACCTATCTCTCTCTCCATCAATCTATCTCTCTCTCCATCAGTCTATCTCTCTCCATCAATCTATCTCTCTCTCTATCAATCTATCCTCTCTCCATCAATCTATTTCCATCAATCAATCTATCTCTCCATCAATCTATCTCACTCTCTCCATCAATCTATCTCTCTCTATCAATCTCTCTCTCTCTCCATCAATCTATTTCCATCAATCAATCTCTCTCTCCATCAATCTATCTCTCTCCATCAATCTATCTCTCTCTCTCCATCAATCTATCTCTCTCTCTCCATCAATCTATCTCTCTCCATCAATCTATCTCTCACTCTCCATCAATCCATCTCTCTCTCTATCAATCTATCTGTCTCTCCATCAATCTATTTCCATTAATCTATATCTCTTTCTCCATCAACCTATCTCTCTCCCCATCAATCTATCTCTCTCTCTCCATCAATCTATCTCTCTCTCTTTCAACCTCTCTCTCTCCATCAATCTATCTCTCTCTCCATCAATCTCTCTCTCCATCAATCGCTCTCTCTCTCTCCATCAATCTCTCTCTCTCCATCAATCTCTCTCTCCATCAATCTCTCTCTCTCCTTCAATCTCTCTCTCTCCATCAATCTCTCGCTCTCCTTCAATCTCTCTCTCTCTCCATCAATCTGTCTCTCTCCATCAATCTCTCTCTCCATCAATCTATCTTTCTCTCCATCAACGTCTCTCTCCTTCAATCTCTCTCTCTCCATCAATCTATCTCTCTCTCTCCATCAATCTATCTCTCTCCATCAATCTATCTCTCTCTCCATCAATCTATCTCTCTCCATCAATCTCTCTCTCTCCATCAATCTATCTCTCCATCAATCTGTCTATCTCCATCAATCTATCTCTCTCTTTCCATCAATCTATCTCTCTCTCTCTCTATCAATCTATCTCTCTCTCCATCAATCTATCTCTCTCTCTCCATCAATCTGTCTCTCTCTCTCTTTCAATCGCTCTCTCTCCATCAATCTATCTCTCCATCAATATCTTTCTCTCCATCACTCTATCTCTCTCTCTCCATCAATCTATCTCTCTCACCCCAACAATCTATCTCTCTCTCTCCATCAGTCTATCTCTCTCCATCAATCTATCTCTCTCTCTATCAATCTATCTCTCTCTCCATCAATCTATTTCCATCAATCAATCTCTCTCTCCATCAATCTATCTCTCTCTCTCCATCAATCTATCTCTCTCTCTATCAATCTATCTCTCTCCATCAATCTACTTCCATCAATCAATCTCTCTCTCCATCAATCTATCTCTCTCTCGCCATCAATCTATCTCTCTCTCTCCATCAATCTATCTCTATCTCTCCATCAATCTATCTCCCTCCATCAATCTATCTCTCGCTCTATCAATCTATCTCTCTCTCCATCAATCTATTTCCATCAATCAATCTCTCTCTCCATCAATCTATCTCTCTCCATCAATCTATCTCTCTCTCTCCATCAATCTATCTCTCTCTCTCCATCAATCTATCTCTCTCCATCAATCTATCTCTCACTCTCCATCAATCCATCTCTCTCTCTATCAATCTATCTGTCTCTCCATCAATCTATTTCCATTAATCTATATCTCTTTCTCCATCAACCTATCTCTCTCCCCATCAATCTATCTCTCTCTCTCCATCAATCTATCTCTCTCTCTTTCAACCTCTCTCTCTCCATCAATCTATCTCTCTCTCCATCAATCTCTCTCTCCATCAATCGCTCTCTCTCTCCATCAATCTCTCTCTCTCCATCAATCTCTCTCTCCATCAATCGCTCTCTCTCTCCATCAACCTCTCTCTCTCCATCAATCTCTCTCTCCTTCAATCTCTCTCTCTCTCCATCAATCTGTCTCTCTCCATCAATCTCTCTCTCCATCAATCTATCTTTCTCTCCATCAACGTCTCTCTCCTTCAATCTCTCTCTCTCCATCAATCTATCTCTCTCTCTCCATCAATCTATCTCTCTCCATCAATCTATCTCTCTCTCCATCAATCTATCTCTCCATCAATCTCTTTCTCTCCATCAATCTATCTCTCTTTTTCCATCAATCTATGTCTCTCTCTCCATCAATCTATCTCTCTCTCTCCATCAATCTATCTCTCTCTCTCCATCAATCTATCTCTCTCCATCAATCTATCTCTCTCTCTATCAATCTATCTCTCTCTCCATCAATCTATTTCCATCAATCAATCTCTCTCTCCATCAATCTATCTCTCTCTCTCCATCAATCTATCTCTCTCTCTATCAATCTATCTCTCTCCATCAATCTATTTCCATCAATCAATCTCTCTCTCCATCAATCTATCTCCCTCTCTCCATCAATCTATCTCTCTCTCTCCATCAATCTAACTCTCTCTCTCCATCAATATATCTCCCTCCATCAATCTATCTCTCTCTCTATCAGTCTATCTCTCTCTCCATCAATCTATTTCCATCAATCTATCTCTCTCTCTCTCCATCAATCTATCTCTCGCTCTATCAATCTATCTCTCTCTCCATCAATCTATTTCCATCAATCTATCTCTCTCTCTCCATCAATCTATCTCGCTCTCTCCATCAATCTATCTCTCTCTCCATCAATCTATCTCTCTATCTCCATCAATTAATCTCTGTCTCTCCATCAATCTATCTCTCTCCATCAATCTATCTCTCTCTATCAATCTATCTCTCTCTCCACCAATCTATTTCCATCAATCAATCACTCTCTCCATCAATCTATCTCTCTCTCTCCATCAATCTATCTCTCCAGCAATCTATCTCTTTCTTACCATCAATCTATCTCTCTCTCTCTCTATCAAACTATCTCTCTCTCCATCAATCTATCTCCATCAATCTATCCCCCTCTCTCCATCAATCTATCTCTCTCTCTTTCAATCTCCCTCTCACCATCAATCTATCTCTCCATCAATCTCTTTCTCTCCATCAATCTATCTCTCTCTCCATCAATCTATCTCTCTCTCACTCTATCAATCTATCTCTCTCCATCAATCTATCTCTATCTCCATCAATCTCTCTCTCTCCTTCAATCTCTCTCTCTATCCATCAATCTGTCCCTCTCCATCAATCTCTCTCTCCATCAAACTATCTCTCTCTCAATCAACATCTCTCTCTCCTTCAATCTTTCTCTCTCCATCAATCTATCTCTCTCTCTCCATCAATCTATCTCTCACCATCAATCTCTCTCTCTCTCCATCAATCTATCTCTCCATCAAAATGTCTCTCTCCGTCAATCTATCTCTCTCTTTCCATCAATCTATCTCTCTCTCTCTCTATCCATCTATCTCTCTCTCCATCAATCTATCTCTTTCTCACCATCAATCTGTCTCTCTCTCTCTTTCAATCTCTCTCTCTCCATCAATCTATCTCTCCATCAATCTCTTTCTCTCCATCAATCTATCTCTCTTTTTCCATCAATCTATGTCTCTCTCTCCATCAATCTATCTCTCTCTCTCCATCAATCTATCTCTCTCTCTCCATCAATCTATCTCTCTCCATCAATCTATCTCTCTCCACATCAATTTTTCTCTCTCTCTATCAATCTATCTCTCTCTCCATCAATCTATCACTCTCCATCAATCTATCTCTATCTCCATAAATCTCTCTCTTTCCTTCAATCTCTCTCTCTCTCCATCAATCTGTCTCTCTCCATCAATCTCTCTCTCCATCAATCTATCTCTCTCTCCATCAACCTCTCTCTCTCCTTCAACTCTCTCTCTCCATCAATCAATCTCTCCCTCTCCATCAATCTATCTCTCTCCATTAATCTATCTCTCTCTCTCCATCAATCTATCTCTCCATCAATCTGTCTCTCTCCATCAATCTCTCTCCATCAATCTATCTCTCTCTTTCCATCAATCTATCTCTCTCTCTCTCTATCAATCTATCTCTCTCTCCATCAATCTATCTCTCTCTCTCCATCAATCTATCTTTCTCTCTCTTTCAATCTCTTTCTCTCCATCAATCTATCTCTCTCCATCAATCTATCTCTCTCTCCATCAATCTATCTCTCTCGCTCCATCAATCTATCTCTCTCTGTCCATTAATCTATCTCTCTCTCTCCATCAATCTCTCTCTCTCCATCAATCTATCTCTCTATCAATCTCTCACTCTCTCCATCAATCTATTTCCATCAATCAAACTCTCCCTAGATCAATCTATCTCTCTCTGTCCATCAATCTATCTCTCTCTCTCCATCAATCTATCTCTCTCTCTCCATCAATCTATCTCTCTCCATCAATCTATCTCTCTCTCTATCAATCTATCTCTCTCTCCCATCAATCTATTTCCATCAATCTATCTCTCTCTCTCCATCAATCTATCTCTCTCCCCATCAATCTATCTCTCTCTCTCCATCAATCTATCTCTCTCCATCAATCTATCTCGCTCTCCATCAATCTATCCCTCTCTCCATCAATCTATCTCTCTCTCTCCATCAGTCTATCTCTCTTCATCAATCTATCTCTCTCTCTATCAATCAATCTCTCTCTCCATCAATCTATTTCCATCAATCAATCTATCTCTCCATCAATCTATCTCACTCTCTCCATCAATCTATCTCTCTCTCCATCAATCTATTTCCATCAATCTATCTCTCTCTCTCCATCAATCTATCTCTCTCCCCATCAATCTCGCTCTCTCTCCATCAATCTATTTCCATCAATCAATCTCTCTCTCCATCAATCTATCTCTCTCCATCAATCTATCTCTCTCTCTCCATCAATCTATCTCTCTCTCTCCATCAATCTATCTCTCTCCATCAATCTATCTCTCTCCATCAATC
>NW_027600278.1:10000-12500 GCF_964194155.1 Cetorhinus maximus | reverse complement strand
AGAGATGGAGAGGGAGAGAGAGAGAGAGAGAGACGGAGAAGGAGAGAAGGCCAGCAAGAGAGAGAGAGAGCGAGAGAGAGAGAGAGAGAGAGAGAGACAAGGCCGGCGAGAGAGAGAGAGAGAGAGAGAGAAGGCCAGAGAGAGGGAGCGAGGGAGAGAAGGCCAGCGAGAGAGAGAGAATTGGGGGAGAGAGAGGGAGGGAGAGAGAGAGAGACGGAAGGCCAGTAAGAGAGAGAGAGAGAGACAAGCCCGGCGAAAGAGAGTGAGAGAGAGAGAAGGCCAGAGAGAGGGAGCGAGGGAGAGAGAGAAGGCCAGAGAGAGGGAGCGAGGGAGAGAAGGCCAGCGAGTGAGGGAGAGAAAAGGCCGACGAGAGAGAAAGGGGGGAGAGAGAGAGAGAGTGAGAGAGAGAAGGCCAGCGGGAGAGAGAGAGGGAAAGAGGGAGAGAAGGCCTCGAGAGAGAGAGAGAGAAAGAGAGAGAGACGGAGAGAGAGAGAAAGAGGGAGAGAGAGAAGGCCAGCGGGAGAGAGAGAGGGAAAGAGGGAGAGAAGGCCGAGAGAGAGAGAGAGAAAAGTGGGGGGCGGGGTGAGAGAGGGAGGGAGAGAGTGAAAGGGAGAGGCGGAGAGGTATAGGGAGGGATTTCCAGAGCTTAGGGCCTCCCCCCACCCCCAGGTTGCTGAAGGCCCGGCCGCCAATGGCGGGGCGATGGGAATCGGGGGATGCTCTCCTGAGCGGCAGCCTAAAGGCTGAAGGCCTCTGCATCAGCCTCGCGCCTCTGGAGTGCTGGGCCCGAGGCTATTGGCAGCGCTGGGGGCCTGCACTCTACCCTGAGGTCCGGGCCTAGGGCCAGGCTGGGCGATCGGCGGGGAGGAGGTGGGGGTGCATTTTCCCCGGAATGTGGGCCTGTTCCTGCTCGTCCTGGGGCTGGTGTGGTGGGGGCTCACACACAGGCAGCAGTATAACTGGCAGCCAGCGGGTCACACACACACACAGGCAGCAGTATAACTGGCAGCCAGCAGGACACACACACACAGGCAGCAGTATAACTGGCAGCCAGCAGGACACACAAACGCAGGCAGCAGTATAACTGGCAGCCAGCAGGACACACAAACGCAGGCAGCAGTATAACTGGCAGCCAGCAGCTCACACACACACACAGGCAACAGTATAACTGGCAGCCACCAGCTCACACACACACACAGGCAGCAGTATAACTGGCAGCCACCAGCTCACACACACACACAGGCAGCAGTATAACTGGCAGCCAGCAGTCACACACACACACAGGCAGCAGTATAACTGGCAGCCAGCAGGTCACACTCACAGGCAGCAGTATAACTGGCAGCCAGCAGGACACACACACTCACAGGCAGCAGTATAACTGGCAGCCAGCAGCTCACACACACACACACACAGGCAGCAGTATAACTGGCAGCCATCAGGTCACACACACACAGGCAGCAGTATAACTGGCAGCCAGCAGGACACACACACACACACACAGGCAGCAGTATAACTGGCAGCCAGCAGTCACACACACACACACAGGCAGCAGTATAACTGGCAGCCAGCAGGTCTCACACACACACAGGCAGCAGTATAACTGGCAGCCAGCAGTCACACACACACATGCAGGCAGCAGTATAACTGGCAGCCAGCAGGTCACTCACAGGCAGCAGTATAACTGGCAGCCAGCAGCTCACACACGCAGGCAGCAGTATAACTGGCAGCCAGCAGGTCACACAGAGAACAGTAAAGGTGACTGGAGCGAACCAGGAAACCAAAGGTTGCTCTATTTACAGAGGCTTCCTGTCACACCAGCAATCGCACAGGCACAGGCAGCGCGTCCCAGTTAGAAAGGCAGGGACTCACTCACACGCTCACACACTCACACACACTCACTCACACTCAATCACACTCACACTCACTCACACACACACTCACACTCACTCACACACTCACACACTCTCACACTCACTCACACACACTCTCACACACTCACTCACACAATCTCACACTCACTCACACACTCACACTCACTCTCACACACTCACACACACTCTCACACTCACACACACTCTCACACACTCTCACACTCACTCTCACACACTCACACACTCACTCACACACACTCTCACACTCACTCACACACACTCTCACACACTCTCACACACACTCACTCTCACACACTCACACATTCTCACACTCACTCATACACACTCTCACACTCACTCACACACACTCTCACACTCACTCTCACACTCACTCTCACACACACACTCACAATCACACACTCACGCACACTCACACACACAATCTCACACTCGCTCACACACACTCTCACACTCACTCTCACACACACTCTCACAATCACACACTCACACACACTCTCACACTCACTTTCACACACACACTCTCACAGTCTTTCACACACACTCACAATTACTAACACACACTCTCTCACACACACACACACACTCACACCCTCACACTCACACACACT
>NW_027600278.1:0-5000 GCF_964194155.1 Cetorhinus maximus | reverse complement strand
AGGGGAACTTCCAGGTGCTGGTGTTCCCCATGTGTCTGCTGCCCTTGTCCTTCTAGATGGTAGAGGTCGTGGGTTTGGGCGGCGCTATCGAAGGAGCCTTGGTGAGTTGCTGCAGTGCATCTTGTAGATGGTACACACACTGCTGCTACTGTGCGTCGGTGGTGGAGGGAGTGAATGTTTGTGGATGGGGTGCTGATCAAGCGGGGCTGCTTTGTCCTGGACGGTGTCGAGCTTCTTGAGTGTTGTGGGAGCCGCACTCATCCAGGCAAGTGGGGAGAGTGAAGGGGATGGATTCACTCCTCCCGGGCACTGGGTCAGGAGAGGAATGTCTCGGTCAGCAACTCCATTTAGGCAGTGGATTTGACACGAGGTTGAGTCCTTTAATCTGTGTCGGGATGGATAACAGTCGAGTGATGAAGGCAGCTGGACATTATCCAAAGGAGCTCGGAGAGCAGCACTGTGTCCCACACCACGCATCTGGTGGGTCATGTGAGCAGTTATTTGTTTCCCAGATGCGGTGAGTCAATGAACAGCATGAGGAAGGTGATAACAGCCTGTATCTAAATGTTAACCACCCACCCAGACACTTCACACCACCGGGTAACCACACACAGCTATAGCACGGAGTAAGGTACAGAGTAAATCACCCTCTACACTGTCCCCAACAAACACTCCCAGGACAGGTACAGCACAGGGTAAGATACAGAGTAAAGCTCCCTCTACACTGTCCCCATCAAACACTCCCAGGACAGGTATAGCACGGGGTTAGATACAGAGTAAAGCTCCCTCTACACAGTCCCCATCAAACACTCCCAGGACAGGTACAGCACGGGGTTAGATACAGAGTAAAGCTCCCTCTACACCGTCCCCATCAAACACTCCCAGGACAGGTACAGCACCGGGTTAGATACAGAGTAAACTCCCTCTACACCGTCCCCATCAAACACTCCCAGGACAGGTACGGCACGGGGTTAGATACAGAATAAATCTCCCTCTACACCGTCCCCATCAAACACTCCCAGGGCAGGTACAGCACGGGGTTAGATACAAAGTAAATCTCCCTCTACACCGTCCCCATCAAACACTCCCAGGACAGGGACAGCACGGGGTTAGATACAGAGTAAAGCTCCCTCTACACCGTCCCCATCAAACACTCCCAGGACAGGTACAGCACGGGGTTAGATACAGAGTAAAGCTCCCTCTTCACCGTCCCCATCAAACACTTCCAGGACAGGTACAGCACAGGGTTAGATACAGAGTAAATCTCCCTCCACACTGTCCCCATCAAACACTCCAAGGACAGGGACAGCATAGGGTTAGATACAGAGTAAATCTCCCTCTACACAGTCCCCATCAAACACTCCCAGGACAGGTACAGCACGGGGTTAGATACAGAGTAAAGCTCCCTCTAGACTGTCCCCATCAGACACTCCCCGGACAGGGACAGCACGGGTTTAGATACAGAGTAAAACACCCTCTACACCGTCCCCATCAAACACTCCCAGGAAAGGTACAGCACGGGGTTAGATACAGAGTAAAGCTCCCTCTACACTGTCCCCATCAAACAATCTCAGGACAGGTACAGCATGGGGTTAGATACAGAGTAAAGCTCCCTCTAGACTGTCCCCATCAAACACTCCCAGGACAGATACAGCACGGGGTTAGATACAGAGTAAAGCTCCCTCTACACCGTCCCCATCAAACACTCCCAGGACAGGGACAGCATGGGGTTAGATACAGAGTAAAGCTCCCTCTACACTGTCCCCATCAAACACTCCCAGGACAGGGACAGCATGGGGTTAGATACAGAGTAAATCTCCCTCCACACTGTCCCCATCAAACACTCCAAGGACAGGGACAGCATGGGGTTAGATACAGAGTAAAGCTCCCTCTATACTGTCCCCATCAGACACTCCCAGGACAGGTACAGCACGGGGTGAGGCTGATGTCTTTGTGACGTGTTGTGAGTTTATGGAGAGAGATCTGTGCTGGATCCATTGCCTCTCCTCTTCCTCTCTCCCCCCCAGCCCCACCGGGGGTGTGAGTGCCTGTGAGGGGCTGAGAGGGAACTGCGCAACTTTCACTCCACACCGGAAGGGGAAGGGAATCAATCAGATTGACACCACATCCAGGGTATGCACAGGCGAAGAACAGGTTGTGGGAAGCCTACAGCATCCTGTCAACCGCAGACTCAACTGTAGTCCCCTCTCACTGGCCCCATCGCTTCTCACTGACGCCCCTCACCTCTCACTGCCCCCCCAAACCTCTCACTGTCCCCCCCAAACCTCTCACTGCCGCCCCAAACCTCTCACTGCCCCCCAAACCTCTCACTGCCCCCCAAACCTCTCACTGCCCCCCAAACCTCTCACTGACCCCCCCAAACCTCTCACTGCCCCCCCCAAACCTCTCACTGCCCCCCCAAACCTCTCACTGCCCCCCCAAACCTCTCACTGCCCCCCCCAAACCTCTCACTGCCCCCCCAAACCTCTCACTGCCCCTCCAAACCTCTCACTGCCCCTCCAAACCTCTCACTGCCCCCCCAAACCTCTCACTGCCCCTCCAAACCTCTCACTGCCCCCCCAAACCTCTCACTGCCCCTCCAAACCTCTCACTGCCCCCCCAAACCTCTCACTGCCCCCCCAAACCTCTCACTGCCCCCCAAACCTCTCACTGCCCCTGAAACCTCTCACTGGCCCCCAAACCTCTCACTGACCCCCCAAACATCTCACTGCCCCCCCAAACCTCTCACTGCCCCCCCCAAACCTCTCACTGCCCCCCCCAAACCTCTCACTGCCCCCCCAAACCACTCACTGCCCCAACCACTCTCCACTCAGTCCAATCCCTCCATCATTCCCTGTCTCTCTCTCTCTTTCTCCGCTCAGTCCAATCCCTCCATCACTCCCTGTCTCTCTCTCTCTTTCTCCGCTCAGTCCATTCCCTCCATCACTCCCTGTCTCTCTCTCTCCCTGTCTCTCTCTGCTCAGTCCAATCCCTCCATCAGTCCCTGTCTCTCTCTCTCTCTTTCTCCGCTCAGTCCAATCCCTCCATCACTCCCTGTCTCTCTCTCTCTCTTTCTCCGCTCAGTCCATTCCCTCCATCACTCCCTGTCTCTCTCTCTCTCTCTCTCTGCTCAGTCCATTCCCTCCATCACTCCCTATCTCTCTCCCACGCACTTCAATCCCTCCATCACTCTCTGTCTCTCTCTCTCTCTCTCTCTCAGTCCGATCCCTCCATCACTCCTTGTCTCTCTCTCTCTCTCTCCGCTCAGTCCAATCCCTCCATCACTCCCTGTCACTCTCTCCCTCTCTCCGCTCAGTCCAATCCCTCCATCACTCCCTGTCTCTCTCTCTCTCTCTGCTCAGTCCAATCCCTCCATCACTCCCTGTCTCTCTCTCTCTGCTCAGTCCAATCCCTCCATCACTCCCTGTCTCTCTCTCTCTCTCTCCGCTCAGTCCAATCCCTCCATCACTCAGTCTCTCTCTCTCTCTCTCTCTCTGCTCAGTCCAATCCCTCCATCACTCCCTGTCTCTCTCTCTCTCTCTCTCTCAGCTCAGTCCAATCCCTCCATCACTCCTTGTTTCTCTCCCTCTCTCTCCGCTCAGTCCAATCCCTCCATCACTCCCTGTCTCTCACTCTCTCTCCGCTCAGTCCCATCCCTCCATCACTCCCTGTCTCTCTCTCTCTCTCTCTCTATCCACTCAGTCCAATCCCTCCATCACTCCCTGTCTCTCTCTCTCTCTCTCTCTCAGTCCAATCTCTCCATCACTCCCTGTCTCTCTCTCTCTCTCCGCTCAGTCCAATCCCTCCATCACTCCATGTCTCTCTCCCTCTCTCTCCACTCAGTCCAATCCCTCCAGCACTCCCTGTCTCTCTCTCGCTCTCTCCGCTCAGTCCAATCCCTCCATCACTCCCTGTATCTCTTTCTCACTCCGCTCAGTCCAATCCCTCCATCACTCCCTGTCTCTCTCTCTCGCTCTCTCCGCACAGTCCAATCCCTCCATCACTCCCTCTCTCTCTCCACTCAGTGCAATCCCTCCATCACTCCCTGTCTCTCTCTCTCTCTCTCCGCTCAGTCCAATCACTCCATCACTCCCTGTCTCTCTCTCTCTTTCTCTCCGCTCAGTGCAATCCCTCCATCATTCCCTGTCTCTCTCTCTCCGCTCAGTCCAATCCTACCATCACTCACTGTCTCTCTCTCTCTCTCTCCACTCAGTTCAATCCCTCCATCACTACCTGTCTCTCTCTCTCCGCTCAGTCCAATCCCTCCATCACTCCCTATCTCTCTCTCTCTCCGCTCAGTCCAATCCCTCCATCACTCCCTGTCTCCCTCTCTCTCTCTCCGCTGAGTCCAATCCCTCCATCACTCCATGTCTCTATCTCTCCGCCCAGTACAATCCCTCCATCACTCCCTTTCTCTCTCTCTCTCTCTCTCCGCTCAGTCCAATCCCTCCATCACTCCCTGTCTCTCTCTCTCTCTCCGCTCAGTCCAATCCCTCCATCATTCCCTGTCTCTCTCTCTCTCTCTCTCCGCTCAGTCCAATCCCTCCATCACTCCCGTCTCTCTTTCTCTCTCCGCTCAGTCCAATCCCTCCATCACTCCCTGTCTCTCACTCTCTCTCTGCTGAGTCCAATCCCTCCATCACTCCCTGTCTCTCTCTCTCTCTCTCCACTCAGTCCAATCCCTCCATCACTCCCTGTCTCTCTCTCTCTCTCTCCGCTCAGTCCAATCCCTCCCTCACTCCCTGTCTCTCTCTCTCTCTCCGCTCAGTCCAATCCCTTCAACACTCAATGTCTCTCTCTCTTCTCTCCGCTCAGTCCAATCCCTCCATCACTCTCTGTCTCTCTCTCTCCGCTCAGTCCAATCCCTCCATCACTCCCTGTCTCTCTCTCTCGCTCCCTGCTCAGTCCAATCGGTCCATCACTCCCTGTCTCTCTTTCTCTCTCTCTCTCCGCTCAGTCCAATCCCTCCATCACTCCCTGTCTCTCTCTCCCTGCTCAGT
>NW_027600277.1:5000-16530 GCF_964194155.1 Cetorhinus maximus | reverse complement strand
TGTTTTGCTCTTTTGACACTGTTTGGCTCTGTTTTGGCTCTGTTTTGCTCTGTTTGAATCTATTTGGCTCTATCTGGCTCTGTTTGGCTCTCTTTTGCTCTGTTTGGATCTGTGTGGCTCTTTGTGGCTCTGTTGGGCTCTGTTTGGCTCTGTTTGGCTCTGTTGTGCTATGGTTGGCTCTGCTTGGCTCTGTTTGGCTTTGTTTTACTCTGTTAGGTTCTCTTTGGATCTGTTTGGCTCTGTTGGGGTCTGCATTGGCTCTGTTTGGCTCTGTTGTGCTCTGTCTGGCTCTGTTTGGCTCCGTTTTGCTCTGTATGGCTCTGTTTTGCTCTGTTTGGCTCTGTTTGGCTCAGATTGGCTCTGTTTGGCTCTATCAGGCTCTGTTTGGCTCTGTTTGGCTCTACTTTGCTCTGTTGGACTCTGTTTGGCCCTGTATTGGCTCTGCTTTCCTCTGTTTGACGCTGTTTGGCTCTGTTTGGCTCTGCTTGGCTCTGTTTTGCTCTGTATGAATCTGTTTTGCTCAGTTTGGCTCTGTTTGCCTCTGTTTGGCTCTGTTTTGCCTTGTTTGGTTCTGATTGGCTCTGTTTTCCACTGTTTGGCTCTGTTTGGCTCTGTTGTGCTCTGTGTAGCTCTGTGTGACTCTCTTTGGCTCTGTTTGGCTCCTATTGTCTCAGTTTTGCTCTGTTGCACTCTTTTTTGCTCTGTTCGGAACTGTTAGAATCTGTTTGGCTCTGTTTTGCTCTGTTTGACACTGTTTGGCTCTGTTTGGCTCTGCTTTCCTCTGCTTGAATCCGTTTGCCTCTGTTTGGCTCTGCTTGGCTCTGTTTTGCTCTGTTTGGCTCTGCTTGGCTCTGTTGGCTCTGTTGTGCTCTGTTTGCTCTGTTTGGCTCTGTTGTGCTCTGTTTGGCTCTGTTATGCTCTGTTTGAAACTGTTTGGCTCTGTTTAGCTCTGGCTTTATCTGTTTGGCTCTGTTCTGCTCTGTTTGGCTCTGCTTGGCTCTGTTTGGCTCTGTTGTGCTATGTTTGGATCTGTTTGGCTCTGTTTGGCTCTGTCTTGCTCTGTTTGGATCTGTTTTGCTCTGTTTGGCTCTGTTTTGCTCTGTTTGGCTCTGCTTGGCTCTGATTTGATCTGTTTCACTCTGTTTTGCTCTGGTTGGCTCTGTTTGGCTCTGTGTGGCCCTGGCCTGCTCTTTATGACTCTGTTTGTCTCTGGTTTTCTCTGTTTGAAAACTGTTTGGCTCTGTTTGGCTCTGTGTGGCTCTGTTTGGCTCTGTTTGGCTCTGTTCGGCTCTGTTTGGCTCTGATTGGCGCTGTTTTGCTCTGTTTTGCTCTTTTGGCTCTGTTTGCCTTTGTTTGCACTGTTTAGCTCTCCTTTGCTCTGTTTGGCTCTGATTGGCTCTGTTTTGCTCTGTTTCACTCTGTATGGCTCTGTTTGGCTCTGTTTGGCTCTGTTTTGCTCCCTTAAGTTCTCTTTTACTCTGTTTGGCTCTGATTGGCTCTGTTTCAATCTGTATGCCTCTGTTTAGCTCTGTTATGATCTGTTTCAATCTGTGTGGCTCTGTTTGGCTCTGTTTGGCTCTGTTTGGCACTGTTTTGCTCTGTTTGGCACTGTTTTGCTCTGTTTGGCTCTGTTTGGCACTGTTGGGCTCTCTTTGTCTCTGGTTGGCTCTGTTTGACTCTGTTTTGCTCTGTTTGGCTCTGTTCGGCTCTTTTTTGCTCTGTTTTCACTCCGTATTGCTCTGTATGGCTCTGTTTGGCACCTTTTGGATCTGTTATGCTCTGTTTGAGACTGTTTGGCTTTGTGTGGCTCTGTTTGGCTGTGATTGGCTCTGTTGTTCTCTGTTTGGTTCGGTTTTGCTCTTTTTCACTCTGCTTTGCTCTGTTTAGCTTTGTTTGGCTATGTGTTCCTCTCTTTGGCTCTGTTGTGATATCTTTGGCTCTGTTTGACTCTGGTTTGCTCTGTTTGTCTCTTTTATTATCTGTTTGGCTCTGTTTTTCTCTGTTTTGCTCTGATTGGTTCTGTTTGGCTCTGTTTCACACTGTTCTGCTCTGTTTGGCGCTGTTTGGCTTTGTTTTGCTCTGTTTGGCTCTGTTTGGCTCTGTTGTGCCCTGTTTGGCTCTGTTTGGCTCTGTTTTGCTTTGCCTAGCTCTGTTTTGCTCTGTTTTGCTTTGCCTGGCTCTGTTTGGCTCGGTTTGGCTCTGGTTTGACTCTGCTTGGCTCTGTTTGGCTCTGTTTGGCACTGTCTTGCTCTGTTTGGCTCTATTTGGCTCTGTTTGGCACTGTTGGGCTCTCTTTGTCTCTGATTGGCTCTGTTTGACTCTGTTTTGCTCTGTTTGGCTCTGTTCGGCTCTTTTTGCTCTGTTTCACTCCGTATTGCTCTGTATGGCTCTGTTTGGCACCTTTTGGATCGGTTATGCTCTGTTTGAGACTTTGGCTTTGTGTGGCTCAGTTTGGCTGTGATTGGCTCTGTTGTTCTCTGTTTGGTTCTGTTTTGCTCTTTTTCACTCTGTTTTGCTCTGTTTAGCTCTGTTTGGCTATGTGTTCCTCTCGTTGGCTCTGTTGTGATCTCTTCGGCTCTGTTTGGCTCTGTTTTGCTCTGTTTGGCTACGTTTGGCTCTGTTTTCATCTGTTTCACTCTGTTTTGCTCTGTTTTGCTCTGTTTGGCTCTGGTTTGATCTGTTTGGCTCTGTTTGGCTCTGTTTGGCTCTGTTTTGTTCTGTTTTGCTCTGATTGGTTCTGTTTGGCTCTGTTTCACACTGTTCTGCTCTGTTTGGCTCTGTTTGGCTTTGTTTTGCTCTGTTTGTCTCTGTTTGGCTCTGTTGTGCTCTGTTTGGCTCAGTTTAGCTCTGTTTTGCTTTGCCTGGCTCTGTTTGGCTCTGTTTGGCTCTATTTGGCTCTGCTTGCTCTGTTTGGCTCTGTTTGTCTCTGTTTTGCTCTGTTGCACTCTGTTTTGCTCTGTTCTGCTCTGTTTGGCTCTGTTTGTCTCTGTTTTGCTCTTTTGACACTGTTTGGCTCTGTTTGGCTCTGTTTTGCTCTGTTTGAATCTATTTGGCTCTTCTGGCTCTGTTTGGCTCTCTTTTGCTCTGTTTGGATCTGTGTGGCTCTTTGTGGCTCTGTTGGGCTCTGTTTGGCTCTGTTTGGCTCTGTTGTGCTATGGTTGTCTCTGCTTGGCTCTGTTTGGCTTTGTTTTACTCTGTTAGGTTCTCTTTGGATCTGTTTGGCTCTGTTGGGGTCTGCATTGGCTCTGTTTGGCTCCGTTTTGCTCTGTATGGCTCTGTTTTGCTCTGTTTGGCTCTGTTTGGCTCAGATTGGCTCTGTTTGGCTCTATCAGGCTCTGTTTGGCTCTGTTGTGCTCGGTTTGGCTTTGTTTGGTTCTGTTTGGCTCTATTTTGCTCTTTGGACTCTGTTTGGCTCTGTTTGGCTCTGTTGTCCTCTGTTTGATGCTGTTTGGCTCTGTTTTGCTCTGTTTTGCTCTGTTTGGCTCTGCTTTGCTCTGTTTGGTTCTGATTGGCTCTGTTTGGCACTGTTTGGGCTCTGTTTGGATCTGTTTGACTCTGTTTGGCTCTGTTTTGCTCTGTTTGGCTCTGTTTTCCTTGTTTGACGCTGTTTGGCTCTGTTTGGCTCTGTTTGGCTCTGTTCTGCTCTGTTTGAATCTGTTTTGCTCAGTTTGGCTCTGTTTGGCTCTGTTTGGATCTGTTTTGCTCTGTTTGGTTCTGATTGGCTCTGTTTGGCTCTGTTTTGCTCTGTTTGGCTCTGTTTGGCTCTGTTGTGCTCTGTTTGGCTCTGTATGGCTCTGTTTGGCTCTGTTTGTGTCAGTTTTGCTCTGGTTTGCTCTGTTTCACTCTGTTGTGCTCTGTTTGGCTCTGTTTGGCTCTGATTGGCTCTGTTGTTCTCTGTTTGGTTCTGTTTTGCTCTGTTTAGCTCTGTTTTGCTCTGTTTTACTCTGTTATGCTCTGTTTAGCTCTATTTGGATATTTTTGGCTCTGATCTGCTCTGTTTGGCTAAGTTTTCCTCTCTTTGGCTCTTTTGTGATCTGTTTGGCTCTGTGTGGCTCTGTTTTGCTCTGTTTGGCTCTGTTTGGCTCTGTTTTGCCCTGTTTTACTCTGTTTAGCTCTGTTTAGCTCTGTTTTGCACTGGTTTCACTCTGGTTTGCTCTGTTTGGCTCTGTTTGGGTCTCTTTGGCTCTGTTTGGCTCTGATTGGTTCTGTTTGGCTCTGTTTCACTCTGTTTTGCTCTGTTTGGCTCTGTTTGGCTTTGTGTTGCTCTGTTTGTCTCTGTTTGGCTCTGTTGTGCTCTGTTTGGCTCATTTTGGCTCCGTTTGGCTCTGTTTTGCTTTGCTTGGCTCTGTTTGGCTCTGTTTAGCTATGTTTGGCTCTGTTTGGCTCTGTTTCGCTCAGATTCACTCTGTTTTGCTCTGTTCGGCTCTGTTTGGCAATGTTTGGCTCTGTTTTGCTCTGTTTGGCACTGTTTGGCTCTGTTTGGCTCTGTTTGGCTCTGTTTTGCTCTGTTTGAATCTGTTTGGCTCTGTTGTGCTCTATTTGGCTCTGTTTGGCTCTGTTTTGCTCTGTTTGGATCTGTCTGCTCTGTTTGGCTCTGTTGGGGTCTATTTGCCTCTGTATTGCTCTGTATGGCTCTGTTTGGCTCTTTGTGGCCCTGTGTGGCTCTATTTGGCTCTGTTTGTCTCTGTTGTGCTAAGGTTGGCTCTGCTTGGCTCTGTTTGGCTTTGTTTTGCTCTGTTTGGTTCTCTTTGGATCTGTTTGGCTCTGATGGGCTCTGTATTGGCTCTGCTTTCCTCTGTTTGACGCTGTTTGGCTCTGTTTGGCTCTGCTTGGCTCTGTTTTGCTCTGTATGAATCTGTTTTGCTCAGTTTGGCTCTGTTTGCCTCTGTTTGGCTCTGTTTTGCCTTGTTTGGTTCTGATTGGCTCTGTTTTCCACTGTTTGGCTCTGTTTGGCTCTGTTGTGCTCTGTGTAGCTCTGTGTGACTCTCTTTGGCTCTGTTTGGCTCCTATTGTCTCAGTTTTGCTCTGTTGCACTCTTTTTTGCTCTGTTCGGAACTGTTAGAATCTGTTTGGCTCTGTTTTGCTCTGTTTGACACTGTTTGGCTCTGTTTGGCTCTGCTTTCCTCTGCTTGAATCCGTTTGCCTCTGTTTGGCTCTGCTTGGCTCTGTTTTGCTCTGTTTGGCTCTGCTTGGCTCTGTTGGCTCTGTTGTGCTCTGTTTGGCTCTGTTGGCTCTGTTGTGCTCTGTTTGGCTCTGTTATGCTCTGTTTGAAACTGTTTGGCTCTGTTTAGCTCTGGCTTTATCTGTTTGGCTCTGTTCTGCTCTGTTTGGCTCTGCTTGGCTCTGTTTGGCTCTGTTGTGCTATGTTTGGATCTGTTTGGCTCTGTTTGGCTCTGTCTTGCTCTGTTTGGATCTGTTTTGCTCTGTTTGGCTCTGTTTTGCTCTGTTTGGCTCTGCTTGGCTCTGATTTGATCTGTTTCACTCTGTTTTGCTCTGGTTGGCTCTGTTTGGCTCTGTGTGGCCCTGGCCTGCTCTTTATGACTCTGTTTGTCTCTGGTTTTCTCTGTTTGAAACTGTTTGGCTCTGTTTGGCTCTGTGTGGCTCTGTTTGGCTCTGTTTGGCTCTGTTCGGCTCTGTTTGGCTCTGATTGGCGCTGTTTTGCTCTGTTTTGCTCTTTTGGCTCTGTTTGCCTTTGTTTTGCACTGTTTAGCTCTCCTTTGCTCTGTTTGGCTCTGATTGGCTCTGTTTTGCTCTGTTTCACTCTGTATGGCTCTGTTTGGCTCTGTTTGGCTCTGTTTTGCTCCCTTAAGTTCTCTTTTACTCTGTTTGGCTCTGATTGGCTCTGTTTCAATCTGTATGCCTCTGTTTAGCTCTGTTATGATCTGTTTCAATCTGTGTGGCTCTGTTTGGCTCTGTTTGGCTCTGTTTGGCACTGTTTTGCTCTGTTTGGCACTGTTTTGCTCTGTTTGGCTCTGTTTGGCACTGTTGGGCTCTCTTTGTCTCTGGTTGGCTCTGTTTGACTCTGTTTTGCTCTGTTTGGCTCTGTTCGGCTCTTTTTTGCTCTGTTTCACTCCGTATTGCTCTGTATGGCTCTGTTTGGCACCTTTTGGATCTGTTATGCTCTGTTTGAGACTGTTTGGCTTTGTGTGGCTCTGTTTGGCTGTGATTGGCTCTGTTGTTCTCTGTTTGGTTCGGTTTTGCTCTTTTTCACTCTGCTTTGCTCTGTTTAGCTTTGTTTGGCTATGTGTTCCTCTCTTTGGCTCTGTTGTGATATCTTTGGCTCTGTTTGACTCTGGTTTGCTCTGTTTGTCTCTTTTATTATCTGTTTGGCTCTGTTTTTCTCTGTTTTGCTCTGATTGGTTCTGTTTGGCTCTGTTTCACACTGTTCTGCTCTGTTTGGCGCTGTTTGGCTTTGTTTTGCTCTGTTTGGCTCTGTTTGGCTCTGTTGTGCCCTGTTTGGCTCTGTTTGGCTCTGTTTTGCTTTGCCTAGCTCTGTTTTGCTCTGTTTTGCTTTGCCTGGCTCTGTTTGGCTCGGTTTGGCTCTGTTTGACTCTGCTTGGCTCTGTTTGGCTCTGTTTGGCACTGTCTTGCTCTGTTTGGCTCTATTTGGCTCTGTTTGGCACTGTTGGGCTCTCTTTGTCTCTGATTGGCTCTGTTTGACTCTGTTTTGCTCTGTTTGGCTCTGTTCGGCTCTTTTTGCTCTGTTTCACTCCGTATTGCTCTGTATGGCTCTGTTTGGCACCTTTTGGATCGGTTATGCTCTGTTTGAGACTTTGGCTTTGTGTGGCTCAGTTTGGCTGTGATTGGCTCTGTTGTTCTCTGTTTGGTTCTGTTTTGCTCTTTTTCACTCTGTTTTGCTCTGTTTAGCTCTGTTTGGCTATGTGTTCCTCTCGTTGGCTCTGTTGTGATCTCTTCGGCTCTGTTTGGCTCTGTTTTGCTCTGTTTGGCTACGTTTGGCTCTGTTTTCATCTGTTTCACTCTGTTTCGCTCTGTTTTGCTCTGTTTGGCTCTGGTTTGATCTGTTTGGCTCTGTTTGGCTCTGTTTGGCTCTGTTTTGTTCTGTTTTGCTCTGATTGGTTCTGTTTGGCTCTGTTTCACACTGTTCTGCTCTGTTTGGCTCTGTTTGGCTTTGTTTTGCTCTGTTTGTCTCTGTTTGGCTCTGTTGTGCTCTGTTTGGCTCAGTTTAGCTCTGTTTTGCTTTGCCTGGCTCTGTTTGGCTCTGTTTGGCTCTATTTGGCTCTGCTTGGCTCTGTTTGGCTCTGTTTGTCTCTGTTTTGCTCTGTTGCACTCTGTTTTGCTCTGTTCTGCTCTGTTTGGCTCTGTTTGTCTCTGTTTTGCTCTTTTGACACTGTTTGGCTCTGTTTGGCTCTGTTTTGCTCTGTTTGAATCTATTTGGCTCTATCTGGCTCTGTTTGGCTCTCTTTTGCTCTGTTTGGATCTGTGTGGCTCTTTGTGGCTCTGTTGGGCTCTGTTTGGCTCTGTTTGGCTCTGTTGTGCTATGGTTGTCTCTGCTTGGCTCTGTTTGGCTTTGTTTTACTCTGTTAGGTTCTCTTTGGATCTGTTTGGCTCTGTTGGGGTCTGCATTGGCTCTGTTTGGCTCCGTTTTGCTCTGTATGGCTCTGTTTTGCTCTGTTTGGCTCTGTTTGGCTCAGATTGGCTCTGTTTGGCTCTATCAGGCTCTGTTTGGCTCTGTTGTGCTCGGTTTGGCTTTGTTTGGTTCTGTTTGGCTCTATTTTGCTCTGTTGGACTCTGTTTGGCTCTGTTTGGCTCTGTTGTCCTCTGTTTGATGCTGTTTGGCTCTGTTTTGCTCTGTTTTGCTCTGTTTGGCTCTGCTTTGCTCTGTTTGGTTCTGATTGGCTCTGTTTGGCACTGTTGGGCTCTGTTTGGATCTGTTTGACTCTGTTTGGCTCTGTTTTGCTCTGTTTGGCTCTGTTTTCCTCTGTTTGACGCTGTTTGGCTCTGTTTGGCTCTGTTTGGCTCTGTTCTGCTCTGTTTGAATCTGTTTTGCTCAGTTTGGCTCTGTTTGGCTCTGTTTGGATCTGTTTTGCTCTGTTTGGTTCTGATTGGCTCTGTTTGGCTCTGTTTTGCTCTGTTTGGCTCTGTTTGGCTCTGTTGTGCTCTGTTTGGCTCTGTATGGCTCTGTTTGGCTCTGTTTGTGTCAGTTTTGCTCTGGTTTGCTCTGTTTCACTCTGTTGTGCTCTGTTTGGCTCTGTTGGCTCTGATTGGCTCTGTTGTTCTCTGTTTGGTTCTGTTTTGCTCTGTTTAGCTCTGTTTTGCTCTGTTTTACTCTGTTATGCTCTGTTTAGCTCTATTTGGATATTTTTGGCTCTGATCTGCTCTGTTTGGCTAAGTTTTCCTCTCTTTGGCTCTTTTGTGATCTGTTTGGCTCTGTGTGGCTCTGTTTTGCTCTGTTTGGCTCTGTTTGGCTCTGTTTTGCCCTGTTTTACTCTGTTTAGCTCTGTTTAGCTCTGTTTTGCACTGTTTCACTCTGGTTTGCTCTGTTTGGCTCTGTTTGGGTCTCTTTGGCTCTGTTTGGCTCTGATTGGTTCTGTTTGGCTCTGTTTCACTCTGTTTTGCTCTGTTTGGCTCTGTTTGGCTTTGTGTTGCTCTGTTTGTCTCTGTTTGGCTCTGTTGTGCTCTGTTTGGCTCATTTTGGCTCCGTTTGGCTCTGTTTTGCTTTGCTTGGCTCTGTTTGGCTCTGTTTAGCTATGTTTGGCTCTGTTTGGCTCTGTTTCGCTCAGATTCACTCTGTTTTGCTCTGTTCGGCTCTGTTCGGCAATGTTTGGCTCTGTTTTGCTCTGTTTGGCACTGTTTGGCTCTGTTTGGCTCTGTTTGGCTCTGTTTTGCTCTGTTTGAATCTGTTTGGCTCTGTTTGGCTCTATTTGGCTCTGTTTGGCTCTGTTTTGCTCTGTTTGGATCTGTCTGCTCTGTTTGGCTCTGTTGGGGTCTATTTGCCTCTGTATTGCTCTGTATGGCTCTGTTTGGCTCTTTGTGGCCCTGTGTGGCTCTATTTGGCTCTGTTTGTCTCTGTTGTGCTAAGGTTGGCTCTGCTTGGCTCTGTTTGGCTTTGTTTTGCTCTGTTTGGTTCTCTTTGGATCTGTTTGGCTCTGATGGGCTCTGTATTGGCTCTGTTTGGCTCTGTTGTGATCTGTTTGGCTCTGTTTGGCGCTATTAGGCTCTGTTTGGCTCTGTTAGGCTCTGTAGTGCTCAGTTTGGCTCTGCATGGCTCTGAATCGCTCTGTTTTGCTCAATTGGCTTCGTTTGGCTCTGTTTGGCTCTGTTGGGCTCTGTATTTGCTCTGTTTGGCTCTGCTGTGCTCTGTTTGGCTCTGTGTGGCTCTGTTTGTCTCTGTTTCGCTCTGTTTTGCTCTGTTGTGCTCTGTTTTGCTCTGTAAGACCTCTGATTGCTCTGTTTGCCTCTGTTTGGCTCTGACTGGCTCTGTTTTGCTCTGTTTGGCTCTGTATTGGCTCGGTTTGGCTCTGTTTGACTCTATTTGGCTCTGTTTGGCTCTGTTGTGCTCTGGTTTGGTTCTGTTTGGCTCTGTTTGGCTCTTTTTTTCTCTGTTTCACTCTGTTATGCTCTGTTTAGCTCTATTTGGATATGCTTGGCTCTGATCTTCTCTGTTTGGCTATGTTTCCTCTCTTTGGCTCTGTTGTGATCTGTTTGGCTCTGTTTTCACTCTGTTTAGCTCTGTTTAGCTCTGTTTGGCTCTGTTTGGCTCTGTTTTGCTCTGTTTTGCTCTGATTGGTTCTGTTTGGCTCTGTTTCACTCTGTTTTGCTCTGTTTGGCTCTGTTTGGCTTTGTGTTGCTCTGTTTGGCTCTGTTGTGCTCTGTTTGGCTCGTTTTGGCTCCGTTTGACTCTGTATTGCTTTGCTTGGCTCTGTTTGGCTCTGTTTAGCTATGTTTGGCTCTGTTTGGCTCTGTTTCGCTCAGTTTCACTCTGTTTTGCTGTGTTCGGCTCTGTTTGGCTCTATTTTGCTCTGTTTGACACTGTTTGTCTCTGTTTGGCTCTGTTTGGCTCTGTTTTGCTCTGTTTGAATCTGTTTGGCTCTTTTTGGCTCTATTTGGCTCTGTTCGGCTCTGTTTTGCTCTGTTTGGATCTGTCTGCCTCTGTTTGGCTCTGTTGGGCTCTATTTGCCTCTGTATTGCTCTGTATGGCTCTGTTTGGCTCTGTGTGGCCCTGTTTGGCTCTAGTTGGCTCTGTTTGACTCTGTTGTGCTAAGGTTGGCTCTGCTTGGCTCTGTATGGCTTTGTTTTGCTCTTTTTGGTTCTCTTTGGATCTGTTTGGCTCTGTTGGGCTCTGTATTGGCTCTGTTTGGCTCTGTTGTGATCTGTTTGGCTCTGTTTGGCTCTGTTAGGCTCTGTTTGGCTCTGTTAGGCTCTGTTGTGCTCTGTTTGGCTCTGCATGGCTCTGAATGGCTCTGTTTTGCTCTGTTTGGCTCCGTTTGGCTCTTTTTGGCTCTGTTGGGCTCTGTATTAGCTCTGTTTGGCTCTCCTGTGCTCTGTTTGGCTCTGTTTGGCTATGTTTGGATCTGTTGTGCTCTGTTTGCCACTGTTTGGCTCTGTTTGGCTCTGTTTTGCTCTGTTTGGCTCTGTTTGGTTCGTTTTGGCTCTGTTTGTCTCTATTTGGCTCTGCTTTTCTCTGTTGTGCTCTGTTTGGGTCTTTTTGGCTCTGTTTGACTCTGTTTGGCTCTATTTTGCTCTGTTGGACTCTGTTTGGCCCTGTTTGGCTCTGTTTTCCTCTGTATAACGCTGTTTGACTCTGTTTGGCTCTGTTTTGCTCTGTTTGAATCTGTTTTGCTCAGTGTTGCTCTGTTTGGCTCTGTTTGACTCTGTTTTGCCTTGTTTGGTTCTGATTGGCTCTGTTTGGCTCTTTTTTCCTCTGTTTGGCTCTGTTTGGCTCTGTTGTGCTCTGTTTGGCTCAGTAGGGCTCTCTTTGGCTCTGTTTGGCTATGTTTGTCTCTGTTTTGCTCTGTTTCACTCTTTTTTGCTCTGTTCGGAACTGTTAGGATCTGTTTGGCTCTGTTTTGCTCTGTTTGGCTCTGCTTGGCTCTGTTGGCTCTGTTGTGCTCTGTTTGGCTCTGTTTAGCTCTGTTGTGCTCTGTTTGGCTCTGTTTGGCTCAATTATGCTCTGTTTGAAACTGTTTGGCTCTGTTTGGCTCTGTCTGGATCTGTTTGGCTCTGTTCTGCTCTGTTTAGCTCTGCTTGGCTCTGTTTGGCTCTGTTGTGCTCTGTTTGGATCTGTTTGGCTCTGTTTGGCTCTGTCTTGCTCTGTTTGGATCTGTTTTGCTCTGTTTGGCTCTGTTTTGCTCTGTTTGGCTCTGTTTGGCTCTGATTTGTTCTGTTTCACTCTGTTTTGCTCTGCTTGGTTCTGTTTGGCTCTGTGTGGCCCTGTTCTGCTCTGTATGACTCTGTTTGTCTCTGTTATTATCTTTTTCAAAATGTTTGGCTCTGTTTGGCTCTGTTTTGCTCTGTGCCGCTCTGTTTAGCTCTAATTGGCGCTGTTTTGCTCTGTTTGGCTCTGTTTGGC
>NW_027600276.1:0-16544 GCF_964194155.1 Cetorhinus maximus | reverse complement strand
GGGTGAGTGTGTGTGTTGGGAGTGGTGAGTGAGTGTGTGTGGGAGAGGCTGAGTGAGTGTGTGTGGGAGAGGGTGAGTGAGTGTGTGTGGGAGAGGGTGAGTGAGTGTGTGTGGGAGAGGGTGAGCGAGTGAGTGTGTGTGGGAGAGGGTGAGTGTATGTGTGGTAGAGGGGTGAGTGAGTGTGTGTGGGAGAGGGTAAGTGTGTGTGTGGGAGAGGGTGAGTGAGTGTGTGTGAGAGAGGGTGAGTGAGTGTGTGTGGGAGAGGGTGAGTGAGTGTGTGTGGGAGAGGGTGAGTGAGTGAGTGTGGGAGAGGGTGAGTGAGTGTGTGTGGGAGAGGGTGAGTGAGTGTGTGTGGGAGAGGGTGAGTGAGTGAGTGTGGGAGAGGTTAAGTGAGTGTGTGTGGGAGAGCGTGTGTGAGTGTTTGTGGGAGAGGTTGAGTGTGTGTGTGGGAGAGCGTGAGTGAGTGTGTGTGGGAGAGGGTGTGTTTGTTTGTGTGGGAGAGGGTGAGTGAGTGAGTGTGTGTGGGAGAGGGTGAGTGAGTGTGTGTGGGACAGGGTGAGTGTGTGTGTGGGAGAGGGTGACTGAGTGTGTGTGGGAGAGGGTGAGTGAGTGTGTGTGGGAGAGGATGAGTGAGTGAGTGTGGGAGAGGGTGAGTGAGTGTGTGTGGGAGTGAGTGTGTGTGGGAGTGAATGAGTGAGTGGGTGTTTAAGGGAGAGGGTGAGTGACTGTGATTGGGACTGAGTGTGTGTGGGAGTGAGTGAGTGTGTGTGTGGGAGAGGGTGAGTGAGTGTGCGTGGGAGAGGGTGAGTGAGAGAGTGTGTGTGGGAGATGGTGAGTGAGTATGTGTGGGAGAGGGTGAGTGAGTGTGTGTGGGAGAGGGTGAGTGTGTGTGTGTGGGAGAGGGTGAGTGAGTGTGTGTGGGAGAGGGTGAGTGAGTGTGTGTGGGAGAGGGTGAGTGATTGTGTGTGGGAGAGGGTGAGTGAGTGTGTGTGGGAGAGGGTGAGTGAGTGTGTGTGTGTGGGAGAGGGTGAGTGAGTGTGTGTGGGAGACGGTCAGTGAGTGTGTGTGGGAGAGGGTGAGTGAGTGTGTGTGGGAGAGGGTGAGTGAGTGTGTGTGGGAGAGGGTGAGTGAGTGAGTGTAGGTGAGGGTGAGTGAGTGAGTGTGGGAGAGGGTGAGTGAGTGTGTGTGGGAGAGGGTGAGTGAGTGTGTGTGGGAGAGGGTGAGTGAGTGAGTGTGTGTGGGAGAGGGTGAGTGAGTGTGTGTGGGAGAGGGTAAGTGAGTGTGTGCGGGAGAGGGTGAGTGAGTGAGTGTGGGAGAGGGTGAGTGAGTGTGTGAGGGAGAGGGTGAGTGAGTGTGTGTGGGAGAGGTGAGTGAGTGTGTGCGGGAGAGGGTGAGTGAGTGAGTGTGGGACAGTGTGAGTGTGTGTGTGTGGGAGAGGGTGAGTGAGTGTGTGTGGGAGAGGGGTGAGTGAGTGTGTGTGGGAGAGGGTGAGTCAGTTTGTGTGGGAGAGGGTGAGTGAGTGTGTGTGGGAGAGGGTGAGAGAGTGTGTGTGGGAGAGGGTGAGTGAGTGTGTGTGGGAGAGGGTGAGTGAGTGTGTGTGGGAGAGGGTGAGTGAGAGTGTGTGGGAGAGGGTGAGTGAGTGAGTGTGGGAGAGGGTGAGTCAGTTTGTGTGGGAGAGGGTGAGTGAGTCTGTGTGGGAGAGGGTGAGTGAGTGTGTGTGTGTGGGAGAGGGTGAGTGAGTGCGTGTGGGAGAGGGTGAGTGAGTGTGTGTTGGAGAGGGTGAGTGAGTGAGTGTGGCAGAGGGTGAGTGAGTGTGTGTGTGTGGGAGAGGGTGAGTGAGTGAGTGTGTGTGGGAGAGGGTGAGTGAGTGAGTGTGGGAGAGGATGAGTGAGTGTGTGTGTGTGGAGTGGGTGAGTGAGTGTGTGTGGGAGAGGGTGAGTGTGTGTGTGTGGGAGAGGGTGAGTGAGTGAGTGTGTGTGGGAGAGGGGTGAGTGATTGAGTGTGTTTGGGAGAGGGTGAGTGAGTGTGTGTGGGAGAGGGTGAGTGAGTGTGTGTGGGGAGAGGGTGAGTGAGTGAGTGTGTGTGGGAGAGTGTGGGTGTGTGTGTGTGGGAGAGGGTGAGTGAGTGAGTGTGTGTAGGAGAGGGTGAGGGAGTGTGTCTGGGAGAGGGTGAGTGAGTTTGTGTGGGAGAGGGTGAGTGAGTGTGTGTGGGAGAGGGTGAGTGTGTGTGTGTGGGAGAGGGTGAGTGTGTGTGTGTGCAGAGGGTGAATGAGTGTTTCTGGGTGAGGGTGAGTGAGTCTGTGTGGGAGAGGGTGAGTGAGTGTGTGTGTGTGGGAGAGGGTGAGTGAGTGAGTGTGGGAGAGGGTGAGTGAGTGTGTGTGTGTGTGTGGGAGAGGGTGAGTGTGTGTGTGTGGGAGAGGGTGAGTGGGTGTTTGTGGGAGAGGGTGGGTGAGTGTCTGATTGTGGGAGTGGGTGAATGAGTGAGTGTGGGAGAGGGTGAGTGAGTGTGTGTGTGTGTGGGCGAGGGTGAGTGAGTGTGTGTGGAAAGGGTGAGTGAGTGTGTGTGGAAGAGGGTGAGTGTGTGTGTGGGACAGGGTGAGTGAGTGTGTGTGGAAGAGGGTGAGTATGTGTGTGGGAGAGGGTGAGTGAGTGTGTGTGGGAGAGGGTGAGTGACTGAGTTTGTGTGGGAGCGGGTGAGTGAATGTGTTTGGGAGACGGTGAGTGAGTGAGTGTGTGTGATAGAGTTTGAGTGAGTGAGTGTGGGAGAGGGTGAGTGAGTGTGTGTGGGAGATGGTGAGTGAGTGTGTGTGGGAGAGGGTGAGTGTGTGTGTGTGGGAGAGGGTGAGTGAGTGTGTGTGGGAGAGGGTGAGTGAGTGTGTGTGGGAGAGGGTGAGTGAGTGTGTGTGGGAGAGGGTGAGTGAGTGTGCGTGGGAGAGGGTGAGTGAGTGTGTGTGGGAGAGGGTGAGTGAGTGTGTGTGGGTGAGGGTGAGTGAGTGAGTGTGTGTGGGAGAGGGTGAGTGAGTGAGTGTGGGAGAGGGTGAGTGCGTGAGTGAGTATGGGAGAGGGTGAGTGAGTGAGTGTATGTGGGAGAGGGTGAGTGAGTGTGTGTGGGAGAGGGTGAGTGAGTGTGTGTAGGAGAGGGTGATTGAGTGTGTGTGGGAGAGGTTGAGAGAGTGTGTGTGAGAGAGGGTGAGTGAGTGTGTGTGGGAGAGGGTGAGTGAGTGTGTGTGGGAGAGGGTGAGTGAGTGTGTGTGGGAGAGGGTGAGTGAGTGTGTGTGCGAGAGGTTGTTTGAGTGAGTCTGTGTGTGTGGGAGAGGGTGAGTGTGTGTGTGGGAGAGGGTGAGTGAGTGTGCGTGGGAGAGGGTGAGTTTGTGAGTGTGTGTGGGAGAGGGTGAGTGTGTGTGTGGGAGAGGGTGAGTGAATGAGTGTGGGAGAGGGTGAGTGAGTGTCTGTGGGAGAGAGTGAGTGAGTGAATGTGGGAGAGGGTGAGTGAGTGTGTGTGGGAGAGGGTGAGTGAGTGAGTGTGGGAGAGGGTGAGTGAGTGAGTGTGGGAGAGGGTGAGTGAGTGTGTGTGGGAGAGGGTGAGTGAGTGAGTGTGTGTGGGAGAGGGTGAGTGTGTGTGTGGTAGAGGGTGAGTGAGTGTGTGTGGGAGAGGGTAATTGTGTGTGTGGTAGAGGGTAAGTGAGTGTGTGTGGGAGAGCGTGTGTGAGTGTTTGTGGGAGAGGTTGAGTGTGTGTGTGGCAGAGGGTGAGTGAGTGTGTTTGGGAGAGGGTGTGTTTGTTTGTGTGGGAGAGGGTGAGTGACTGAGTGTGTGTGGGAGAGGGTGAGTGAGTGTGTGTGGGACAGGGTGAGTGTGTGTGTGGGAGAGGGTGAGTGAGTGTGTGTGGGAGAGGGTGAGTGAGTGTGTGTGGGAGAGGATGAGTGAGTGAGTGTGGGAGAGGGTGAGTGAGTGTGTGTGGGAGTGAGTTTGCGTGGGAGTGAATGAGTGAGTGAGTGTGTAAGGGAGAGGGTGAGTGACTGTGATTGGGACTGAGTGTGTGTGGGTGTGAGTGAGTGTGTGTGTGGGAGAGGGTGAGTGAGTGTGCGTGGGAGAGGGTGAGTGAGAGAGTGTGTGTGGGAGATGTTGAGTGAGTGTGTGTGGGAGAGGGTGAGTGAGTGTGTGTGGGAGAGGGTGAGTGTGTGTGTGTGGGAGAGGGTGAGTGAGTGTGTGTGGGAGAGGGTGAGTGAGTGTGTGTGGGAGAGGGTGAGTGATTGTGTGTGGGAGAGGGTGAGTGAGTGTGTGTGGGAGAGGGTGAGTGAGTGTGTGTGTGTGGGAGAGGGTGAGTGAGTGTGTGTGGGAGAGGGTGAGTGAGTGTCTGTGGGAGAGAGTGAGTGAGTGAATGTGGGAGAGGATGAGTGAGTGTGTGTGGGAGAGGGTGAGTGAGTGAGTGTGGGAGAGGGTGAGTGAGTGTGTGTGGGAGAGGGTGAGTGAGTGTGTGTGGGAGAGCGTGAGTGTGTGTGTGTGGGAGAGGGTGAGTGAGTGTGTGTGGGAGAGGGTGAGTTAGTGTGTGTGATTGGGAGAGCGTGAGTGAGTGTGTGTGGGAGAGGGTGAGTGAGTGAGTGTGGTAGAGGGTGAGTGTGTGTGTGTGTGGGAGAGGGTGAGTGAGTGAGTGTGGGAGAGGGTGAGTGAGTGTGTGTGTGTGTGTGGGAGAGGGTGAGTGTGTGTGTGTGGGAGAGGGTGAGTGGGTGTTTGTGGGAGAGGGTGGGTGAGTGTCTGATTGTGGGAGTGGGTGAATGAGTGAGTGTGGGAGAGGGTGAGTGAGTGTGTGTGTGTGTGGGCGAGGGTGAGTGAGTGTGTGTGGGAGAGGGTGAGTGAGTGTGTGTGGAAGAGGGTGAGTGTGTGTGTGGGAGAGGGTGAGTGAGTGTGTGTGGAAGAGGGTGAGTATGTGTGTGGGAGAGGGTGAGTGAGTGTGTGTGGGAGAGGGTGAGTGACTGAGTTTGTGTGGGAGCGAGTGAGTGAATGTGTTTGGGAGACGGTGAGTGAGTGAGTGTGTGTGATAGAGTTTGAGTGAGTGAGTGTGGGAGAGGGTGAGTGAGTGTGTGTGGGAGATGGTGAGTGAGTGTGTGTGGGAGAGGGTGAGTGTGTGTGTGTGGGAGAGGGTGAGTGAGTGTGTGTGGGAGAGGGTGAGTGAGTGTGTGTGGGAGAGGGTGAGTGAGTGTGTGTGGGAGAGGGTGAGTGAGTGTGCGTGGGAGAGGGTGAGTGAGTGTGTGTGGGAGAGGGTGAGTGAGTGTGTGTGGGTGAGGGTGAGTGAGTGAGTGTGTGTGGGAGAGGGTGAGTGAGTGAGTGTGGGAGAGGGTGAGTGCGTGAGTGAGTATGGGAGAGGGTGAGTGAGTGAGTGTATGTGGGAGAGGGTGAGTGAGTGTGTGTGGGAGAGGGTGAGTGAGTGTGTGTAGGAGAGGGTGAGTGAGTGTGTGTGGGAGAGGTTGAGAGAGTGTATGTGAGAGAGGGTGAGTGAGTGTGTGTGGGAGAGGGTGAGTGAGTGTGTGTGGGAGAGGGTGAGTGAGTGTGTGTGGGAGAGGGTGAGTGAGTGTGTGTGCGAGAGGTTGTTTGAGTGAGTCTGTGTGTGTGGGAGAGGGTGAGTGTGTGTGTGGGAGAGGGTGAGTGAGTGTGCGTGGGAGAGGGTGAGTGAGTGTGTGTGGGAGAGGGTGAGTGATTGTGTGTGGGAGAGGGTGAGTGAGTGTGTGTGGGAGAGGGTGAGTGAGTGTGTGTGTGTGGGAGAGGGTGAGTGAGTGTGTGTGGGAGAGGGTGAGTGAGTGTCTGTGGGAGAGAGTGAGTGAGTGAATGTGGGAGAGGATGAGTGAGTGTGTGTGGGAGAGGGTGAGTGAGTGAGTGTGGGAGAGGGTGAGTGAGTGTGTGTGGGAGAGGGTGAGTGAGTGTGTGTGGGAGAGCGTGAGTGTGTGTGTGTGGGAGAGGGTGAGTGAATGTGTGTGGGAGAGGGTGAGTTAGTGTGTGTGATTGGGAGAGCGTGAGTGAGTGTGTGTGGGAGAGGGTGAGTGAGTGAGTGTGGTAGAGGGTGAGTGAGTGAGTGTGGGAGAGGGTGAGTGAGTGTGTGTGGGAGAGGGTGAGTGTGTGTGTGTGGTAGAGGGTGAGTGAGTGTGTGTGGGAGAGGGTGAGTGAGTGTGTCTGGGAGAGGGTGAGTGAGTGTTTGTGGGAGAGGTTGAGTGAGAGTGTATGGGAGAGGGTGAGTGACTGTGTGTAGGAGAGGGTGAGTGAGTGTGTGTGGGAGAGGGTGAGTGAGTGTGTGTGGGAAAGGGTGAGTGAGTGTGTGTCTGGGGGAGAGGGTGATTGTGTGTGTGTGGGAAAGGGTGAGTGAGTGAGTGTGGTAGAGGGTGAGTGAGTGTGTGTGGGAGAGGGTGAATGAGTGTGTGTGGGAGAGGGTGAGTGAGGGTGTGTGAGTGGGAGAGGATGAGTGTGTGTGTGGGAGAGGGTGAGTGTGTGTGTGTGGGAGAGGGTGAGTGTGTGTGTGTAGGAGAGGTTGAGTGTGTGTGTGTGGGAGATTGTGAGGGAGTGTGTGTGGTAGAGGGTGAGTGAGTGTGTGTGGGAGAGGGTAAGTGTGTGTGTGGGAGAGGGTGAGTGAGTGTGTGTGAGAGAGGCTGAGTGAGTGTGTGTGGGAGAGGGTGAGTGAGTGTGTGTGGGAGAGGGTGAGTGAGTGAGTGTGGGAGAGGGTGAGTGAGTGTGTGTGGGAGAGGGTGAGTGAGTGTGTGTGGGAGAGGGTGAGTGAGTGAGTGTGGGAGAGGTTAAGTGAGTGTGTGTGGGAGAGCGTGTGTGAGTGTTTGTGGGAGAGGTTGAGTGTGTGTGTGGGAGAGCGTGAGTGAGTGTGTGTGGGAGAGGGTGTGTTTGTTTGTGTGGGAGAGGGTGAGTGAGTGAGTGTGTGTGGGAGAGGGTGAGTGAGTGTGTGTGGGACAGGGTGAGTGTGTGTGTGGGAGAGGGTGACTGAGTGTGTGTGGGAGAGGGTGAGTGAGTGTGTGTGGGAGAGGATGAGTGAGTGAGTGTGGGAGAGGGTGAGTGAGTGTGTGTGGGAGTGAGTGTGTGTGGGAGTGAATGAGTGAGTGGGTGTTTAAGGGAGAGGGTGAGTGACTGTGATTGGGACTGAGTGTGTGTGGGAGTGAGTGAGTGTGTGTGTGGGAGAGGGTGAGTGAGTGTGCGTGGGAGAGGGTGAGTGAGAGAGTGTGTGTGGGAGATGGTGAGTGAGTATGTGTGGGAGAGGGTGAGTGAGTGTGTGTGGGAGAGGCTGAGTGAGTGTGTGTGGGAGAGGGTGAGTGAGTGTGTGTGGGAGAGGGTGAGTGAGTGAGTGTGTGTGGGAGAGGGTGAGTGTGTGTGTGGTAGAGGGTGAGTGAGTGTGTGTGGGAGAGGGTAATTGTGTGTGTGGTAGAGGGTAAGTGAGTGTGTGTGGGAGAGCGTGTGTGAGTGTTTGTGGGAGAGGTTGAGTGTGTGTGTGGCAGAGGGTGAGTGAGTGTGTGTGGGAGAGGGTGTGTTTGTTTGTGTGGGAGAGGGTGAGTGAGTGAGTGTGTGTGGGAGAGGGTGAGTGAGTGTGTGTGGGACAGGGTGAGTGTGTGTGTGGGAGAGGGTGAGTGAGTGTGTGTGGGAGAGGGTGAGTGAGTGTGTGTGGGAGAGGATGAGTGAGTGAGTGTGGGAGAGGGTGAGTGAGTGTGTGTGGGAGTGAGTTTGCGTGGGAGTGAATGAGTGAGTGAGTGTGTAAGGGAGAGGGTGAGTGACTGTGATTGGGACTGAGTGTGTGTGGGAGTGAGTGAGTGTGTGTGTGGGAGAGGGTGAGTGAGTGTGCGTGGGAGAGGGTGAGTGAGAGAGTGTGTGTGGGAGATGTTGAGTGAGTGTGTGTGGGAGAGGGTGAGTGAGTGTGCGTGGGAGAGGGTGAGTGAGAGAGTGTGTGTGGGAGATGTTGAGTGAGTGTGTGTGGGAGAGGGTGAGTGAGTGTGTGTGGGAGAGGGTGAGTGTGTGTGTGTGGGAGAGGGTGAGTGAGTGTGTGTGGGAGAAGGTGAGTGAGTGTGTGTGGGAGAGGGTGAGTGATTGTGTGTGGGAGAGGGTGAGTGAGTGTGTGTGGGAGAGGGTGAGTGAGTGTGTGTGTGTGGGAGAGGGTGAGTGAGTGTGTGTGGGAGAGGGTGAGTGAGTGTGTGTGGGAGAGGGTGAGTGAGTGTGTGTGGGTGAGGGTGAGTGAGTGAGTGTGTGTGGGAGAGGGTGAGTGAGTGAGTGTGGGAGAGGGTGAGTGCGTGAGTGAGTATGGGAGAGGGTGAGTGAGTGAGTGTATGTGGGAGAGGGTGAGTGAGTGTGTGTGGGAGAGGGTGAGTGAGTGTGTGTGGGAGAGGGTGAGTGAGTGTGTGTGGGAGAGGTTGAGAGAGTGTGTGTGAGAGAGGGTGAGTGAGTGTGTGTGGGAGAGGGTGAGTGAGTGTGTGTGGGAGAGGGTGAGTGAGTGTGTGTGGGAGAGGGTGAGTGAGTGTGTGTGCGAGAGGTTGTTTGAGTGAGTCTGTGTGTGTGGGAGAGGGTGAGTGTGTGTGTGGGAGAGGGTGAGTGAGTGTGCGTGGGAGAGGGTGAGTTTGTGAGTGTGTGTGGGAGAGGGTGAGTGTGTGTGTGGGAGAGGGTGAGTGAATGAGTGTGGGAGAGGGTGAGTGAGTGTCTGTGGGAGAGAGTGAGTGAGTGAATGTGGGAGAGGGTGTGTGAGTGTGTGTGGGAGAGGGTGAGTGAGTGAGTGTGGGAGAGGGTAAGTGAGTGTGTGTGGGAGAGGGTGAGTTAGTGTGTGTGGGAGAGGGTGAGTGTGTGTGTGTGGGAGAGGGTGAGGGAGTGTGTGTGGGAGAGGGTGAGTGAGTGTGTGTGAGTGGGAGAGGGTGAGTGTGTGTGTGTGGGAGAGGGTGAGTGAGTGTGTGTGGGAGAGGCTGAGTGAGTGTGTGTGGGAGAGGGTGAGTGAGTGTGTGTGGGAGAGGGTGAGTGAGTGAGTGTGTGTGGGAGAGGGTGAGTGTGTGTGTGGTAGAGGGTGAGTGAGTGTGTGTGGGAGAGGGTAATTGTGTGTGTGGTAGAGGCTAAGTGAGTGTGTGTGGGAGAGCGTGTGTGAGTGTTTGTGGGAGAGGTTGAGTGTGTGTGTGGCAGAGGGTGAGTGAGTGTGTGTGGGAGAGGGTGTGTTTGTTTGTGTGGGAGAGGGTGAGTGAGTGAGTGTGTGTGGGAGAGGGTGAGTGAGTGTGTGTGGGACAGGGTGAGTGTGTGTGTGGGAGAGGTTGAGTGAGTGTGTGTGGGAGAGGGTGAGTGAGTGTGTGTGGGAGAGGATGAGTGAGTGAGTGTGGGAGAGGGTGAGTGAGTGTGTGTGGGAGTGAGTTTGCGTGGGAGTGAATGAGTGAGTGAGTGTGTAAGGGAGAGGGTGAGTGACTGTGATTGGGACTGAGTGTGTGTGGGAGTGAGTGAGTGTGTGTGTGGGAGAGGGTGAGTGAGTGTGCGTGGGAGAGGGTGAGTGAGAGAGTGTGTGTGGGAGATGTTGAGTGAGTGTGTGTGGGAGAGGGTGAGTGAGTGTGCGTGGGAGAGGGTGAGTGAGAGAGTGTGTGTGGGAGATGTTGAGTGAGTGTGTGTGGGAGAGGGTGAGTGAGTGTGTGTGGGAGAGGGTGAGTGTGTGTGTGTGGGAGAGGGTGAGTGAGTGTGTGTGGGAGAGGGTGAGTGAGTGTGTGTGGGAGAGGGTGAGTGATTGTGTGTGGGAGAGGGTGAGTGAGTGTGTGTGGGAGAGGGTGAGTGAGTGTGTGTGTGTGGGAGAGGGTGAGTGAGTGTGTGTGGGAGAGGGTGAGTGAGTGTGTGTGGGAGAGGGTGAGTGAGTGTGTGTGGGAGAGGGTGAGTGAGTGAGTGTGGGAGAGGGTGAGTGAGTGAGTGTGGGAGAGGTTGAGTGAGTGTGTGTGGGAGAGGGGGGTGAGTGAGTGTGTGTGGGAGAGGGTGAGTGTGTGTGGGAGAAGGAGAGTGTGTGTGGGAGAAGGTGAGTGAGTGTGTGTGGGAGAGGGTGAGTGAGTGTGTGTGGGAGAGGGTGAGTGAGTGAGTGTGTGTGGGAGAGGTTGAGTGAGTGTGTGTGGGAGAGGGTAAGTGAGTGTGTGCGGGAGAGGTTGAGTGAGTGAGTGTGGGAGAGGGTGAGTGAGTGTGTGAGGGAGAGGGTGAGTGAGTGTGTGTGGGAGAGGGTGAGTGAGTGTGTGCGGGGAGGGTGAGTGAGTGAGTGTGGGACAGTGTGAGTGTGTGTGTGTGGGAGAGGGTGAGTGAGTGTGTGTGGGAGAGGGTGAGTGAGTGTGTGTGGGAGAGGGTGAGTCAGTTTGTGTGGGAGAGGGTGAGTGAGTGTGTGAGGGAGAGGTTTAGTGAGTGTGTGTGGGAGAGGTGAGTGAGTGTGTGTGGGAGAGGGTGAGAGAGTGTGTGTGGGAGAGGGTGAGTGAGTGTGTGTGGGAGAGGGTGAGTGAGTCTGTGTGGGAGAGGGTGAGTGAGTGTGTGTGTGTGGGAGAGGCTGAGTGAGTGTGTGTGGGAGAGGGTGAGTGAGTGTGTGTTGGAGAGGGTGAGTGAGTGAGTGTGGCAGAGGGTGAGTGAGTGTGTGTGTGTGGGAAATGGTGAGTGAGTGAGTGTGTGTGGGAGAGGGTGAGTGAGTGAGTGTGGGAGAGGATGTGAGTGTGTGTGTGTGGGAGTGGGTGAGTGAGTGTGTGTGGGAGAGGGTGAGTGAGTGTGTGTGGGAGAGGTTGAGTGAGTGTGTGTGGGAGAGGGTGAGTGAGTGTGTGTGGGAGAGGTTGTTTGAGTGAGTGTGTGTGTGTGGGAGAGGGTGAGTGAGTGTGCGTGGCAGAGGGTGAGTGTGTGTGTGGGAGAGGGTGAGTGAGTGTGCGTGGGAGAGGGTGAGTTTGTGAGTGTGTGTGGGAGAGGGTGAGTGTGTGTGTGTGGGAGAGGGTGAGGGAGTGTGTGTGGGAGAGGGTGAGTGAGTGTGTGTGAGTGGGAGAGGGTGAGTGTGTGTGTGTGGGAGAGGGTGAGTGAGTGTGTGTGGGAGAGGCTGAGTGAGTGTGTGTGGGAGAGGGTGAGTGAGTGTGTGTGGGAGAGGGTGAGTGAGTGAGTGTGTGTGGGAGAGGGTGAGTGTGTGTGTGGTAGAGGGTGAGTGAGTGTGTGTGGGAGAGGGTAATTGTGTGTGTGGTAGAGGCTAAGTGAGTGTGTGTGGGAGAGCGTGTGTGAGTGTTTGTGGGAGAGGTTGAGTGTGTGTGTGGCAGAGGGTGAGTGAGTGTGTGTGGGAGAGGGTGTGTTTGTTTGTGTGGGAGAGGGTGAGTGAGTGAGTGTGTGTGGGAGAGGGTGAGTGAGTGTGTGTGGGACAGGGTGAGTGTGTGTGTGGGAGAGGGTGAGTGAGTGTGTGTGGGAGAGGGTGAGTGAGTGTGTGTGGGAGAGGATGAGTGAGTGAGTGTGGGAGAGGGTGAGTGAGTGTGTGTGGGAGTGAGTTTGCGTGGGAGTGAATGAGTGAGTGAGTGTGTAAGGGAGAGGGTGAGTGACTGTGATTGGGACTGAGTGTGTGTGGGAGTGAGTGAGTGTGTGTGTGGGAGAGGGTGAGTGAGTGTGCGTGGGAGAGGGTGAGTGAGAGAGTGTGTGTGGGAGATGTTGAGTGAGTGTGTGTGGGAGAGGGTGAGTGAGTGTGCGTGGGAGAGGGTGAGTGAGAGAGTGTGTGTGGGAGATGTTGAGTGAGTGTGTGTGGGAGAGGGTGAGTGAGTGTGTGTGGGAGAGGGTGAGTGTGTGTGTGTGGGAGAGGGTGAGTGAGTGTGTGTGGGAGAGGGTGAGTGAGTGTGTGTGGGAGAGGGTGAGTGATTGTGTGTGGGAGAGGGTGAGTGAGTGTGTGTGGGAGAGGGTGAGTGAGTGTGTGTGTGTGGGAGAGGGTGAGAGTGAGTGTGTGTGGGAGAGGGTGAGTGAGTGTGTGTGGGAGAGGGTGAGTGAGTGTGTGTGGGAGAGGGTGAGTGAGTGAGTGTGGGAGAGGGTGAGTGAGTGAGTGTGGGAGAGGTTGAGTGAGTGTGTGTGGGAGAGGGTGAGTGAGTGTGTGTGGGAGAGGGTGAGTGTGTGTGGGAGAAGGAGAGTGTGTGTGGGAGAAGGTGAGTGAGTGTGTGTGGGAGAGGGTGAGTGAGTGTGTGTGGGAGAGGGTGAGTGAGTGAGTGTGTGTGGGAGAGGGTGAGTGAGTGTGAGTGGGAGAGGGTAAGTGAGTGTGTGCGGGAGAGGTTGAGTGAGTGAGTGTGGGAGAGGGTGAGTGAGTGTGTGAGGGAGAGGGTGAGTGAGTGTGTGTGGGAGAGGGTGAGTGAGTGTGTGCGGGAGAGGGTGAGTGAGTGAGTGTGGGACAGTGTGAGTGTGTGTGTGTGGGAGAGGGTGAGTGAGTGTGTGTGGGAGAGGGTGAGTGAGTGTGTGTGGGAGAGGGTGAGTCAGTTTGTGTGGGAGAGGGTGAGTGAGTGTGTGAGGGAGAGGTTTAGTGAGTGTGTGTGGGAGAGGTGAGTGAGTGTGTGTGGGAGAGGGTGAGAGAGTGTGTGTGGGAGAGGGTGAGTGAGTGTGTGTGGGAGAGGGTGAGAGAGTGTGTGTGGGAGAGGGTGAGTGAGTGTGTGTGGGAGAGGGTGAGTGAGTCTGTGTGGGAGAGGGTGAGTGAGTGTGTGTGTGTGGGAGAGGGTGAGTGAGTGTGTGTGGGAGAGGGTGAGTGAGTGTGTGTTGGAGAGGGTGAGTGAGTGAGTGTGGCAGAGGGTGAGTGAGTGTGTGTGTGTGGGAAATGGTGAGTGAGTGAGTGTGTGTGGCAGAGGGTGAGTGAGTGAGTGTGGGAGAGGATGAGTGAGTGTGTGTGTGTGGGAGTGGGTGAGTGAGTGTGTGTGGGAGAGGGTGAGTGAGTGTGTGTGGGAGAGGTTGAGTGAGTGTGTGTGGGAGAGGGTGAGTGAGTGTGTGTGCGAGAGGTTGTTTGAGTGAGTGTGTGTGTGTGGGAGAGGGTGAGTGAGTGTGCGTGGCAGAGGGTGAGTGTGTGTGTGGGAGAGGGTGAGTGAGTGTGCGTGGGAGAGGGTGAGTGAGTGTGTGTGGGAGAGGGCGAGTGAGTGTGTGTGGGAGAGGGTGAGTGAGTGTGTGTGGGAGAGGGTGAGTGTGTGTGTGTGTGGGAGAGGGTGAGTGAGTGTGTGTGTATGGGAGAGGGTGAGTGAGTGATTGTGTGTGGGAGAGGGTGAGTGTGCGTGTGTGGGAGAGGGTGTGTGTGTGTGTGGGAGAGGGTGAGTGAGTGTGTTTGGATGAGGGTGAGTGAGTCTGCGTGGGAGAGGGTGAGTGAGTGTGTGTGTGTGGTAAAGGGTGAGTGAGTGAGTGTGGGAGAGGGTGAGTGGGTGTGTGTGGGAGAGGGTGGGTAGAGTGTCTGTTTGTGGGAGTGGGTGAGTGAGTGAGTGTGGGAGAGGATGAGTGAGTGTGTGTGTGTGGGCGAGGGTGAGTGAGTGTGTGTGGGAGAGGGTGAGTGAGTGTGTGTGGAAGAGGGTGGTGTGTGTGTGGGAGAGGGTGAGTGAGTGTGTGTGGTAGAGGGTGAGTGAGTGTGTGTGGGAGAGGGAGAGTGAGTGTGTGTGGGAGAGGGTGAGTGAGTGTGTGTGGGAGATGGTGAGTGAGTTAGTGTGTGTGGGAGAGGGTGAGTGAGTGTGTGTGTGAGAGGGTGAGTGAGTGAGTGTGTGTGGGAGAGGGTGAGTAAGTGTGTGTGTGTGGGCGAGGGTGAGTGAGTGTGTGTGGGAGATGGTGAGTGAGTGTGTGTGGGAGAGGGTGAGTGGGTGTGTGTGGGAGAGGGTGCGTGAGTGTGTGTGGGATAGGGTGAGTGAGTGATTGTGGGAGAGGGTGAGTGATTGTGTGTGGGAGAGGGTGAGTGAGTGAGTGTGTGTGGGAGAGGGTGAGTGAGTGTGTGTGGGAGAGGGTGAGTGAGTGAGTGTGGGAGAGGGTGAGTGATTGTGTGTGGGAGAGGGTGAGTGTGTGTGGGAGAGGGTGAGTGTGTGTGGGAGAGGGTGAGTGAGTGAGTGTGTGTGGGAGAGGGTGAGTGAGTGTGTGTGGTAGAGGGTGAGTTAGTGTGTGTGGGGGAGGGTGAGTGAGTGTGTGTGGGACAGGGTGAGTGACTGAGTTTGTGTGGGAGCGGGTGAGTGAATGTGTTTGGGAGACGGTGAGTGAGTGAGTGTGTGTGAGAGAGTTTGATTGAGTGAGTGTGGGAGAGGGTGAGTTAGTGTGTGTGGGAGATGGTGAGGAGTGTGTGTGGGAGAGGGTGAGTGTGTGTGTGTGGGAGAGGGTGAGTGAGTGTGTGTGGGAGAGGGTGAGTGAGTGAGTGTGGGAGAGGGTGAGTGCGTGAGTGAGTATGGGAGAGGGTGAGTGAGTGAGTGTATGTGGGAGAGGGTGAGTGAGTGTGTGTGGGAGAGGGTGAGTGAGTGTGTGTGGGAGAGGGTGAGTGAGTGTGTGTGGGAGAGGGTGAGTGAGTGTGTGTGAGAGAGGGTGAGTGAGTGTGTGTGGGAGAGGGTGAGTGAGTGTGTGTGGGAGAGGGTGAGTGAGTGTGTGTGGGAGAGGGTGAGTGAGTGTGTGTGGGAGAGGGTGAGTGAGTGTGTGTGGGAGAGGGTGAGTGAGTGTGTGTGCGAGAGGTTGTTTGAGTGAGTGTGTGTGTGTGGGAGAGGGTTTGTGAGTGTGTGTGGGAGAGGGTGAGTGTGTGTGTGGGAGAGGGTGAGTGAGTGTGCGTGGGAGAGGGTGAGTGTGTGTGGGAGAGTGTGAGTGTGTGTGTGGGAGAGGGTGAGTGAATGAGTGTGGGAGAGGGTGAGTGAGTGTCTGTGGGAGAGAGTGAGTGAGTGAATGTGTGAGAGGGTGAGTGAGTGTGTGTGGGAGAGGGTGAGTGAGTGAGTGTGGGAGAGGGTGAGTGAGTGTGTGTGGGAGAGGGTGAGTGAGTGTGTGTGGGAGAGCGTGAGTGTGTGTGTGTGGGAGAGGGTGAGTGAGTGTGTGTGGGAGAGGGTGAGTTAGTGTGTGTGAGTCGGAGAGGGTGAGTGTGTGTGTGTGGGAGAGGGTGAGTGAGTGTGTGTGGGAGTGGCTGAGTGAGTGTGTGTGGGAGAGGGTGAGTGAGTGTGTGTGGGAGAGGGTGAGTGAGTGTGTGTGGGAGAGGGTGAGTGAGTGAGTGTGTGTGGGAGAGGGTGAGTGTGTGTGTGGTAGAGGGTGAGTGAGTGTGTGTGGGAGAGGGTAAGTGTGTGTGTCGGAGAGGGTGAGTGAGTGTGTGTGGGAGAGCGTGTGTGAGTATTTGTGGGAGAGGTTGAGTGTGTGTGTGGGAGAGGGTGAGTGAGTTTGTGTGGGAGAGGGTGTGTTTGTTTGTGCGGGAGAGGGTGAGTGAGTGAGTGTGTGTGGGAGAGGGTGAGTGAGTGTGTGTGGGACTGGGTGAGTGTGTGTGTGGGAGAGGGTGAGTGAGTGTGTGTGGGAGAGGGTGAGTGAGTGTGTGTGGGAGAGGATGAGTGAGTGAGTGTGGGAGAGGGTGAGTGAGTGTGTGTGGGAGTGAGTTTGTGTGGGAGTGAATGAGTGAGTGAGTGTGTAAGGGAGAGGGTGAGTGACTGTGATTGGGACTGAGTGTGTGTGGGAGTGAGTGAGTGTGTGTGTGGGAGATGGTCAGTGAGTGTGTGTGGGAGAGGGAGAGTGAGTGTGTGTGGGAGAGGGTGAGTGAGTGTGTGTGGGAGAGGGTGAGTGAGTGAGTGTGGGAGAGGGTGAGTGAGTGTGTGTGGGAGAGGGTGAGTGAGTGTGTGTGGGAGAGGGTGAGTGTGTGTGGAGAAGGAGACTGTGTTTGGGAGAAAGGTGAGTGAGTGTGTGTGGGAGAGGGTGAGTGATTGTGTGTGGGAGAGGGTGAGTGAGTGAGTGTTTGTGGGAGAGGGTGAGTGAGTGTGTGTGGGAGAGGGTAAGTGAGTGTGTGCGGGAGAGGGTGAGTGAGTGAGTGTGGGAGAGGGTGAGTGAGTGTGTGAGGGAGTGGGTGAGTGAGTGTGTGTGGGAGAGGGTGAGTGAGTGTGTGCGGGAGAGGGTGAGTGAGTGAGTGTGGGACAGTGTGAGTGTGTGTGTGTGGGAGAGGGTGAGTGAGTGTGTGTGGGAGAGGGTGAGTGAGTGTGTGTGGGAGAGGGTGAGTCAGTTTGTGTGGGAGAGGGTGAGTGAGTGTGTGAGGGAGAGGGTGAGTGAGTGTGTGTGGGAGAGGGTGAGTGAGTGTGTGTGGGAGAGGTTTAGTGAGTGTGTGTGGGAGAGGTGAGTGAGTGTGTGTGGGAGAGGGGGGGGAGTGTGGGAGCGGGTGAGTGAGTGTGTGTGGGAGAGGGTGAGTGAGTCTGTGTGGGAGAGGGTGAGTGAGTGTGTGTTGGAGAGGGTGAGTGAGTGAGTGTGGCAGAGGGTGAGTGAGTGTGTGTGTGTGGGAAAGGGTGAGTGAGTGAGTGTGTGTGGAGAGGGTGAGTGAGTGAGTGTGGGAGAGGGTGAGTGAGTGTGTGTTGGAGAGGGTGAGTGAAATGAGTGTGGGAGAGGGTGAGTGAGTGTCTGTGGGAGAGAGTGAGTGAGTG
>NW_027600275.1:0-16549 GCF_964194155.1 Cetorhinus maximus | reverse complement strand
TGACCATATATCATTCTCTCTCTGACCATATATCATTCTCTCTCTCTCTGACCATATATCATTCTCTCTCTCTGACCATATATCATTCTCTCTCTCACTGACCATATATCATTCTCTCTCTGACCATATATCATTCTCTCTCTGACCATATATCATTCTCTCTCTCTCTGACCATATATCATTCTCTCTCTCTGACCATATATCATTCTCTCTCTCTCTGACCATATATCATTCTCTCTCTGACCATATATCATTCTCTCTCTCTCTCTGACCATATATCATTCTCTCTCTGACCATATATCATTCTTCTCTCTCTGACCATATATCATTCTCTCTCTGACCATATATCATTCTCTCTCTGACCACATATCATTCTCTCTCTGACCATATATCATTCTCTCTTTCTCTCTCTGACCATATATCATTCTCTCTCTGACCACATATCATTCTCTCTCTGACCATATATCATTCTCTCTCTCTGACCATATATCATTCTCTCTCTGACCATATATCATTCTCTCTCTGAACCACATATCATTTCTCTCTCTGACCATATATCATTCTCTCTCTCTGACCATATATCATTCTCTCTCTCTGACCATATATCATTCTCTCTCTGACCATATATCATTCTCTCTCTCTGACCATATATCATTCTCTCTCTGACCATATATCATTCTCTCTCTGACCATATATCATTCTCTCTCTCTGACCATATATCATTCTCTCTCTCTGACCATATATCATCTCTCTCTCTGACCATATATCATTCTCTCTCTGACCATATATCATTCTCTCTCTCTCTGACCATATATCATTCTCTCTCTCTGACCATATATCATTCTCTCTCTCTCTGACCATATATCATTCTCTCTCTGACCATATATCATTCTCTCTCTGACCATATATCATTCTCTCTCTCTGACCATATATCATTCTCTCTCTCTCTGACCATATATCATTCTCTCTCTGACCACATATCATTCTCTCTCTCTCTGACCATATATCATTCTCTCTCTCTGACCATATATCATTCTCTCTTTCTATCTCTGACCATATATCATTCTCTCTCTGACCATATATCATTCTCTCTCTCTGACCATATATCATTCTCTCTCTGACCATATATCATTCTCTCTCTGACCATATATCATTCTCTCTCTCTGACCATATATCATTCTCTCTCTCTGACCATATATCATTCTCTCTCTCTGACCATATATCATTCTCTCTCTGACCATATATCATCTCTCTCTCTGACCATATATCATTCTCTCTCTCTGACCATATATCATTCTCTCTCTGACCATATATCATTCTCTCTCTGACCATATATCATTCTCTCTCTCTGACCATATATCATTCTCTCTCTCTGACCATATATCATTCTCTCTCTCTCTGACCATATATCATTCTCTCTCTGACCATATATAATCTCTCTCTCTGACCATATATCATTCTCTCTCTCTGACCATATATCATTCTCTCTCACTAACCATATATCATTCTCTCTCTCTGACCATATATCATTCTCTCTCTCTGACCATATATCATTCTCTCTCTCTGACCATATATCATTCTCTCTCTCTGACCATATATCATTCTCTCTCTCTGACCATATATCATTCTCTCTCTCTGACCATATATCATTCTCTCTCTCTGACCATATATCATTCTCTCTCTGACCATATATCATTCTCTCTCTGACCATATATCATTCTCTCTCTCTGACCATATATCATTCTCTCTCTCTGACCATATATCATTCTCTCTCTCTGACCATATATCATTCTCTCTCTCTCTGACCATATATCATTCTCTCTCTCTGATCATATATCATTCTCTCTTTCTATCTCTGACCATATATCATTCTCTCTCTGACCATATATCATTCTCTCTCTGACCATATATCATTCTCTCTCTGACCATATATCATTCTCTCTCTGACCATATATCATTCTCTCTTTCTCTCTCTGACCATATATCATTCTCTCTCTGACCACATATCATTCTCTCTCTGACCATATATCATTCTCTCTTTCTCTCTCTGACCATATATCATTCTCTCTCTGACCACATATCATTCTCTCTCTGACCATATATCATTCTCTCTTTCTATCTCTGACCATATATCATTCTCTCTCTGACCATATATCATTCTCTCTCTGACCATATATCATTCTCTCTCTGACCATATATCATTCTCTCTCTGACCATATATCATTCTCTCTCTCTGACCATATATCATTCTCTCTCTCTGACCATATATCATTCTCTCTCTCTGACCATATATCATTCTCTCTCTGACCATATATCATTCTCTCTCTCTCTGACCATATATCATTCTCTCTCTGACCATGTATCATTCTCTCTCTGACCATATATCATTCTCTCTCTCTGACCATATATCATTCTCTCTCTCTGACCATATATCATTCTCTCTCTCTGACCATATATCATTCTCTCTCTGGCCATATATCATTCTCTCTCTCTCTGACCATATATCATTCTCTCTCTCTCTGACCATATATCATTCTCTCTCTCTGACCATATATCATTCTCTCTCTCTGACCATATATCATTCTCTCTCTCTGACCATATATCATTCTCTCTCTCTGACCATATATCATTCTCTCTCTCTGACCATATATCATTCTCTCTCTCTGACCATATATCATTCTCTCTCTCTGACCATATATCATTCTCTCTCTGACCATATATCATTCTCTCTCTCTCTGACCATATATCATTCTCTCTCTGACCATGTATCATTCTCTCTCTGACCATATATCATTCTCTCTCTCTGACCATATATCATTCTCTCTCTCTGACCATATATCATTCTCTCTCTCTGACCATATATCATTCTCTCTCTGGCCATATATCATTCTCTCTCTCTCTGACCATATATCATTCTCTCTCTCTCTGACCATATATCATTCTCTCTCTCTGACCATATATCATTCTCTCTCTCTGACCATATATCATTCTCTCTCTCTGACCATATATCATTCTCTCTCTGACCATATATCATTCTCTCTCTGACCATATATCATTCTCTCTCTCTGACCATATATCATTCTCTCTCTCTCTGACCATATATCATTCTCTCTCTGACCACATATCATTCTCTCTCTCTCTGACCATATATCATTCTCTCTCTCTGACCATATATCATTCTCTCTTTCTATCTCTGACCATATATCATTCTCTCTCTGACCATATATCATTCTCTCTCTCTCTGACCACATATCATTCTCTCTCTCTCTGACCATATATCATTCTCTCTCTCTGACCATATATCATTCTCTCTGTCTCTCTCTCGACCATTTGTCATTCTCTCTCTCTCTGATCGTGTCATTCTATCTCTCTCTCTATACCTGACCACTTCATTCTCTCTCGCTGTCTGGCCATCATTATCTCGCTCTCTCTTTCTCGACCATTTATCATTCTTTTTCATACTCTGACCGTCATTCTCCCTCTCACCGTGTGTCAATCGCCTCTCTCTCTGTCCATCATTCACTCTCTCTCTCTCTCTAAACCTGTGTTATTCTCTATCTCTCTCTCTCTCTCCCTGACGCTGTGTTATTCTCTCTCTCTCTCTATCTCTCTCTGACCCTGTGTTATTCTCTCTCTCTCTCGCTCTCTCTCACTCTGACCCTGTGTTATTCTCTCTCTCTCTCGCTCTCTCTCACTCTGACCCTGTGTTATTCTCTCTCTATCTCTCTCTGACCCTGTGTTATTCGCTCTCGCTCTCTCTCTATCTCTCTCTGACCCTATGTTATTCTCTCTCTCTCTCTCTCTGTATCTCTCTCTGACCCTGTGTTATTCTCTCTCTATCTCTCTCTGACCCTGTGTTATTCTCTCTCTCTCGCCCTCTATCACACTCTGACCCTGTGTTATTCTCTCTCTCGCTCTCTCTCTCTGACCCTGTGTTATTCTCTCTCTCTCGCTCTCTCTGACCCTGTGTTATTCTCTCTCTCGCTCTCTCTCTCTGACCCTGTGTTATTCTCTCTCTCTCGCTCTCTCTGGCCCTGTGTTATTCTCCCTCTATCGCTCTCTCTGACCCTGTGTATTTCTCTCTCTATCGCTCTCTATCTCTCTCTGACCCTGTGTTATTCTCTCTCTATCACTCTCTAAGCCTGTGTTATTCTCTCTCTCTCTCTATCTCTCTGTGACCCTGTGTTATTCTCTCTCTCTCTATCTCTTTCTGACCCTGTGTTATTCACTCTCTCTCTATCTCTCTCTGACCCAGTGTAATTCTCTCTCTCTCTCTCTATCTCTCTCTGACCCTGTGTTATTCTCTCTCTCTCTCTCTATCTCTCTCTGACCCTGTGTTATTCTCTCTCTCTCTATCTCTCTCTGACCCTGTGTTATTCTCTCTCTCTCGCTCTCTCTGGCCCTGTGTTATTCTCTCTCTATCGCTCTCTCTGACCCTGTGTATTTCTCTCTCTATCGCTCTCTATCTCTCTCTGACCCTGTGTTATTCTCTCTCTCTCTCTATCTCTCTCTGACCCTGTGTTATTCTCTCTCTCTCTCTCTATCTCTCTCTGATCCTGTGTTATTCTCTCTCTCTCTATCTCTCTCTGACCCTGTGTTATTCTCTCTCTCTCGCTCTCTCTGGCCCTGTGTTATTCTCTCTCTATCGCTCTCTCTGACCCTGTGTATTTCTCTCTCTATCGCTCTCTATCTCTCTCTGACCCTGTGTTATTCTCTCTCTCTCTCTATCTCTCTCTGACCCTGTGTTATTCTCTCTCTCTCTCTATCTCTCTCTGACCCTGTGTTATTCTCTCTCTCTCTATCTCTCTCTGACCCTGTGTTATTCTCTCTCTCTCGCTCTCTCTGGCCCTGTGTTATTCTCTCTCTATCGCTCTCTCTGACCCTGTGTATTTCTCTCTCTATCGCTCTCTATCTCTCTCTGACCCTGTGTTATTCTCTCCCTCTCTCTATCTCTCTCTGACCCTGTGTTATTCTCTCTCTCTCTCTATCTCTCTCTGACCCTGTGTTATTCTCTCTCTCTCTCTATCTCTCTCTGACCCTGTGTTATTCTCTCTCTCTCTCTATCTCTCTCTGACCCTGTGTTATTCTCTCTCTCTCTATCTCTCTCTGACCCTGTGTTATTCTCTCTCTCTCTCTCTCTGTGACCCTGTGTTATTCTCTCTCTCTCTCTCTCTATCTCTCTCTGACCCTGTGTTATTCTCTCTCTATCTCTCTCTATCTCACTCTGACCCTGTGTTATTCTCTCTCTCTCTCTCTCTCTCTCTCTGACCCTGTGTTATTCTCTCTCTCTCTCTATCTCTCTCTGACCCTGTGTTATTCTCTCTCTCTCTATCTCTCTCTGACCCTGTGTTATTCTCTCTCTCTCTCTCTCTCTCTCTGACCCTGTGTTATTCTCTCTCTCTCTCTCTCTGTGACCCTGTGTTATCTCTCTCTCTCTCTCTCTATCTCTCTCTGACCCTGTGTTATTCTCTCTCTATCTCTCTCTATCTCTCTCTGACCCTGTGTTATTCTCTCTCTCTCTCTCTCTATCTCTCTCTGACCCTGTGTTATTCTCTCTCTATCTCTCTCTATCTCTCTCTGACCCTGTGTTATTCTCTCTCTCTCTCTCTCTCTCTCTCTGACCCTGTGTTATTCTCTCTCTCGCGCTCTCTCTCACTCTGACCCTGTGTTATTCTATCTCTCTCTCTCTCTCTATCTCTCTCTGACCCTGTGTTATTCTCTCTCTCTCTCTCTCTGTGACCCTGTGTTATTCTCTCTCTCGCGCTCTCTCTCACTCTGACCCTGTGTTATTCTATCTCTCTCTCTCTCTCTATCTCTCTCTGACCCTGTGTTATTCTCTCTCTCTCTCTCTCTGTGACCCTGTGTTATTCTCTCTCTCTCTCTCTCTGTGACCCTGTGTTATTCTCTCTCTCTCTCTCTCTATCTCTCTCTGACCCTGTGTTATTCTCTCTCTCTCTCTCTCTGTGACCCTGTGTTATTCTCTCTCTCTCTCTCTCTATCTCTCTCTGACCCTGTGTTATTCTCTCTCTATCACTCTCTGACCCTGTGTTATTCTCTCTCTCTCTCTCTCTGTGACCCTGTGTTATTCTCTCTCTCTCTCTCTCTATCTCTCTCTGACCCTGTGTTATTCTCTCTCTCTCTCTCTCTGTGACCCTGTGTTATTCTCTCTCTCTCTCTCTCTATCTCTCTCTGACCCTGTGTTATTCTCTCTCTATCTCTCTCTATCTCTCTCTGACCCTGTGTTATTCTCTCTCTCTCTCTCTCTCTCTCTCTGACCCTGTGTTATTCTCTCTCTCGCGCTCTCTCTCACTCTGACCCTGTGTTATTCTCTCTCTCTCTCTCTCTCTGACCCTGTGTTATTCTCGCTCTCTCTCTCTCTCTATCTCTCTCTGACCCTGTGTTATTCTCTCTCTCTCGCTCTCTCTGGCCCTGTGTTATTCTCTCTCTCTCGCTCTCTCTGGCCCTGTGTTATTCTCTCTCTATCGCTCTCTATCTCTCGCTGACCCTGTGTTATTCTCTCTCTATCACTCTCTGACCCTGTGTTATTCTCTCTCTCTCTCTATCTCTCTGTGACCCTGTGTTATTCTCTCTCTCTCTATCTCTCTCTGACCCTGTGTTATTCTCTCCCTCTCTCTCTCTTTCTGACCCTGTGTTATTCACTCTCTCTCTATCTCTCTCTGACCCAGTGTTATTCACTCTCTCTCTCTCTCTCTGACACTGTGTTATTCACTCTCTCTCTATCTCTCTGACACTGTGTTATTCACTCTCTGTCTATCTCTCTCTGACCCAGTGTTATTCTCTCTCTCTCTCTCTATCTCTCTCTGACCCTGTGTTATTCTCTCTCTCTCTAGCTCTCTCTGACCCAGTGTTATTCTCTCTCTCTCTCTCTATCTCTCTCTGACCCTGTGTTATTCTCTCTCTCTCGCTCTCTCTCACTCTGACCCTGTGTAATTCTCTCTCTCTCTCTCTCTCTCTGACCCTGTGTTATTCTCTCTCTCTCTCTCTCTGACCCTGTGTTATTCTCTGTCTCTCGCTCTCTCTCACTCTGACCCTGTGTAATTCTCTCTCTCTCTCTCTCTGACCCTGTGTTATTCTCTCTCTCTCTCTCTCTCTCTCTGACCCTGTGTTATTCTCTCTCTATCTCTCTCTATCTCTCTCTGACCCTGTGTTATTCTCTCTCTCTCTCTCTCTCTCTGACCCTGTGTTATTCTCTCTCTCGCGCTCTCTGTGACCCTGTGTTATTCTCTCTCTCGCGCTCTCTCTCACTCTGACCCTGTGTTATTCTCTCTCTCTCTCTCTCTCTGACCCTGTGTTATTCTCTCTCTCTCTCTCTCTCTATCTCTCTCTGACCCTGTGTTATTCTCTCTCTCTCGCTCTCTCTGGCCCTGTGTTATTCTCTCTCTATCGCTCTCTATCTCTCGCTGACCCTGTGTTATTCTCTCTCTATCACTCTCTGACCCTGTGTTATTCTCTCTCTCTCTCTATCTCTCTGTGACCCTGTGTTATTCTCTCTCTCTCTATCTCTCTCTGACCCAGTGTTATTCTCTCTCTCTCTCTCTACCTCTCTCTGACCCTGTGTTATTCTCTCTCTCTCTCTCTCTCTCTGACACTGTGTTATTCTCTCTCTCTCTCTCTCTCTCTGACACTGTGTTATTCTCTCTCTCTCTCTCTCTCTGACCCTGTGTTATTCTCTCTCTCTCGCTCTCTCTCACTCTGACCCTGTGTAATTCTCTCTCTCTCTCTCTCTCTCTGACCCTGTGTTATTCTCTCTCTCTCTATCTCTCTCTGACCCTGTGTTATTCTCTCTATCTCTCTCTCTCTCTCTCTGACCCTGTGTTATTCTCTCTCTCTCGCTCTCTCTCACTCTGACCCTGTGTAATTCTCTCTCTCTCTCTCTCTCTCTGACCCTGTGTTATTCTCTCTCTCTCTATCTCTCTCTGACCCTGTGTTATTCTCTCTCTCTCTCTATCTCTCTCTGACCCTGTGTTATTCTCTCTCTCTCTATCTCTCTCTGACCCTGTGTTATTCTCTCTCTCTCTCTCTCTGTGACCCTGTGTTATTCTCTCTCTCTCTCTCTCTATCTCTCTCTGACCCTGTGTTATTCTCTCTCTCTCTCTCTCTATCTCTCTCTGACCCTGTGTTATTCTCTCTCTCTCTATCTCTCTCTGACCCTGTGTTATTCTCTCTATCTCTCTCTCTCTCTCTCTGACCCTGTGTTATTCTCTCTCTCTCGCTCTCTCTCACTCTGACCCTGTGTAATTCTCTCTCTCTCTCTCTCTCTCTGACCCTGTGTTATTCTCTCTCTCTCTATCTCTCTCTGACCCTGTGTTATTCTCTCTCTCTCTCTCTCTCTGACACTGTGTTATTCTCTCTCTCTCTCTCTCTCTGACACTGTGTTATTCTCTCTCTCTCTCTCTCTGACACTGTGTTATTCTCTCTCTCTCTCTCTCTCTCTCTGACACTGTGTTATTCTCTCTCTCTCTCTCTGACCCTGTGTTATTCTCTCTCTCTCTCTCTCTCTCTGACACTGTGTTATTCTCTCTCTCTCTCTCTCTATCTCTCACTGACCCTGTGTTATTCTCTCTCTCTCTCTCCCTCTCTCTCTCTGACCCTGTGTTATTCTCTCTCTCTCTCTCTCTCTCTCTGACACTGTGTTATTCTCTCTCTCTCTCTATCTCTCACTGACCCTGTGTTAATCTCTCTCTCTCTATCTCGCTCTGACCCTATGTTATTCTCTCTCGCTCTCTCTATCTCGCTCTGACCCTATGTTATTCTCTCTCGCTCTCTCTCTCTCTGACCCTATGTTATTCTCTCTCGCTCTCTCTCTCTCTGACCCTGTGTTATTCTCTCTCTCTCTCTCTCTATCTCTCTCTGACCCTGTGTTATTCTCTCTCTCTCTCTCTCTCTCTCTGACCCTGTGTTATTCTCTCTCTCTCTCTCTCTCTCTCTCTCTCTCTGACCCTGTGTTATTCTCTCTCTCTCTCTCTCTCTCTGACCCTGTGTTATTCTCTCTCTCTCTCTCCATCTCTCTGTGACCCTGTGTTATTCTCTCTCTATCTCTCTCTGACCCTGTGTTATTCTCTCCCTCTCGCACTCTCTGGCCCTGTGTTATTCTCTCTCCATCGCTCTCTATCTCTCTCTGACCCTGTGTTATTCTCTCTCTATCACTCTCTGACCCTGTGTTATTCTCTCTCTCTCTCTCTATCTCTCTGTGTCCCTGTGTTATTCTCTCTCTCTCTATCTCTCTCTGACCCTGTGTTATTCTCTCTCTCTCGCTCTCTCTGGCCCTGTGTTATTCTCTCTCTCTTTCTCTCTCTCTCTCTCTGACCCTGTGTTATTCTCTCTCTCTCTCTCTCTGACCCTGTGTTATTCTCTCCCTCTCGCACTCTCTGGCCCTGTGTTATTCTCTCTCTATCGCTCTCTATCCCTCGCTGACCCTGTGTTATTCTCTCTCTATCACTCTCTGACCCTGTGTTAATCTCTCTCTCTCTCTATCTCTCTGTGACCCTGTGTTATTCTCTCTCTCTCTATCTCTCTCTGACGCTGTGTTATTCACTCTCTCTCTCTCTATCTCTCTCTGACCCTGTGTTATTCTCTCTCTCTCGCTCTCTCTGGCCCTGTGTTATTCTCTCTCCATCGCTCTCTATCTCTCTCTGACCCTGTGTTATTCTCTCTCTATCACTCTCTGACCCTGTGTTATTCTCTCTCTCTCTCTCTATCTCTCTGTGTCCCTGTGTTATTCTCTCTCTCTTTCTCTCTCTCTCTCTCTGACCCTGTGTTATTCTCTCTCTCTCGCTCTCTCTCTCTGACCCTGTGTTATTCTCTCTCTCTCTCTCTCTCTTTGACCCTGTGTTATTCTCTCTCTCTCTGACCCTGTGTTATTCTCGCTCTCTCTCTATCACTCTCTGACCCTGTGTTATTCTCTCTCGCTCTCTCTCTCTCTCTTTCACCCTGTGTTATTCTCTCTCTCTCTGACCCTGTGTTATTCTCTCTCTCCCTCTCTCTCTCTGACCCTGTGTTATTCTCTTTCTCTCTATCTCTCTCTGACGCTGTGTTATTCACTCTCTCTCTCTCTATCTCTCTCTGACCCTGTGTTATTCTCTCTCTCTCACTCTCTCTGGCCCTGTGTTATTCTATCTCTATCGCTCTCTATCTCTCTCTGACCCTGTGTTATTCTCTCTCTATCACTCTCTGACCCTGTGTTATTCTCTCTCTCTCTCTCTCTCTCTCTGACCCTGTGTTATTCTCTCTCTCTCTCTCTCTCTCTCTTTGACCCTGTGTTATTCTCTCTCTCTCTGACCCTGTGTTATTCTCTCTCGCTCTCTCTCTCTCTGACCCTGTGTTATTCTCTCTCTCCCTCTCTCTATCTCTCTCTGACCCTGTGTTATTCTCTCTCTCTCTCTGACACTGTGTTATTCTCTCTCTCTCTCTCTCTACCTCTCTCTGACGCTGTGTTAATCTCTCTCTCTCTCTCTCTCCCTTTGACCCTGTGTTATTCTCTCTCTCTCTCTCTCTATCTCTCTCTGACCCTGTGTTATTCTCTCTCTCTCGCTCTCTCTCACTCTGACCCTGTGTTATTCTCTCTCTCTCTCTCTCTCTCTGACCCTGTGTTATGCTCTCTCTCTCGCTCTCTCTCACTCTGACCCTGTGTTATTCTCTCTCTCTCTCTCTCTCTCTCTGACCCTGTGTTATTCTCTCTCTCTCGCTCTCTCTCACTCTGACCCTGTGTTATTCTCTCTCTCTCTCTCTCTCTGACCCTGTGTTATGCTCTCTCTCTCGCTCTCTCTCACTCTGACCCTGTGTTATTCTCTCTCTCTCTCTCTCTCTCTGACCCTGTGTTATTCTCTCTCTCTCTCTCTCTCTGACCCTGTGTTATGCTCTCTCTCTCGCTCTCTCTCACTCTGACCCTGTGTTATTCTCTCTCTCTCTCTCTCTCTCTGACCCTGTGTTATTCTCTCTCTCTCTCTCTCTCTCTTTGACCCTCTGTTATTCTCTCTCTCTCTGACCCTGTGTTATTCTCGCTCGCTCTCTCTCTATCACTCTCTGACCCTGTGTTATTCTCTCTCTCTCTCTCTCTCTCTCTCATTGACCCTGTGTTATTCTCTCTCTGACCCTGTGTTATTCTCGCTCGCTCTCTCTCTATCACTCTCTGACCCTGTGTTATTCTCTCTCTCTCTCTCTCTCTCTTTGACCCTGTGTTATTCTCTCTCTCTCTGACCCTGTGATATTCTCGCTCGCTCTCGCTCTCTCACACTCTGACCCTGTGTTATTCTCTCTCTCTCTCTCTATCTCTCTCTGACCCTGTGTTATTCTCTCTCTCTCTCTCTATCTCTCTGTGACCCTGTGTTATTCTCTCTCTCTCTCTCTCCCTTTGACCCTGTGTTATTCTCTCTCTCTCTCTCTCTGTGACCCTGTGTTATTCTCTCTCTCTCTCTCTCTCTCTCTGACCCTGTGTTATTCTCTCTCTCTCTCTCTCTCTCTCCCTTTGACCCTGTGTTATTCTCTCTCTCTCTCTCTCTCTCTCTGACCCTGTGTTATTCTCTCTCTCTCTCTCTCTCTCTCCCTTTGACCCTGTGTTATTCTCTCTCTCTCTCTCTCTCTCTCTGACCCTGTGTTATTCTCTCTCTCTCTCTCTCTCTCTCTCCCTTTGACCCTGTGTTATTCTCTCTCTCTCTCTCTCTCTGACCCTGTGTTATTCTCTCTCTCTCTCTCTATCTCGCTCTGACCCTATGTTATTCTCTCTCGCTCTCTCTCTCTCTGACCCTGTGTTATTCTCTCTCTCTCTCTCTCTATCTCTCTCTGACCCTGTGTTATTCTCTCTCTCTCTCTCTCTCTCTCTCTCTCTGACCCTGTGTTATTCTCTCTCTCTCTCTCTATCTCGCTCTGACCCTATGTTATTCTCTCTCGCTCTCTCTCTCTCTGACCCTGTGTTATTCTCTCTCTCTCTCTCTCTATCTCTCTCTGACCCTGTGTTATTCTCTCTCTCTCTCTCTCTCTCTCTGACCCTGTGTTATTCTCTCTCTCTCTCTCTCTCTCTCTCTCTCTGACCCTGTGTTATTCTCTCTCTCTCTCTCTCTGACCCTGTGTTATTCTCTCTCTCTCTCTCCATCTCTCCGTGACCCTGTGTTATTCTCTCTCTCTCTATCTCTCTCTGACCCTGTGTTATTCTCTCCCTCTCGCACTCTCTGGCCCTGTGTTATTCTCTCTCTATCGCTCTCTATCCCTCGCTGACCCTGTGTTATTCTCTCTCTATCACTCTCTGACCCTGTGTTAATCTCTCTCTCTCTCTATCTCTCTGTGACCCTGTGTTATTCTCTCTCTCTCTATCTCTCTCTGACGCTGTGTTATTCACTCTCTCTCTCTCTATCTCTCTCTGACCCTGTGTTATTCTCTCTCTCTCGCTCTCTCTGGCCCTGTGTTATTCTCTCTCCATCGCTCTCTATCCGTCGCTGACCCTGTGTTATTCTCTCTCTATCACTCTCTGACCCTGTGTTAATCTCTCTCTCTCTCTATCTCTCTGTGACCCTGTGTTATTCTCTCTCTCTCTATCTCTCTCTGACGCTGTGTTATTCACTCTCTCTCTCTCTATCTCTCTCTGACCCTGTGTTATTCTCTCTCTCTCTCTCTCTCTGACCCTGTGTTATTCTCTCTCTCTCTCTCTCTCTCTCCCTTTGACCCTGTGTTATTCTCTCTCTCTCTCTCTCTCTGACCCTGTGTTATTCTCTCTCTCTCTCTCTCTCTCTCTCCCTTTGACCCTGTGTTATTCTCTCTCTCTCTCTCTCTCTCTGACCCTGTGTTATTCTCTCTCTCTCTCTCTATCTCGCTCTGACCCTATGTTATTCTCTCTCGCTCTCTCTCTCTCTGACCCTGTGTTATTCTCTCTCTCTCTCTCTCTATCTCTCTCTGACCCTGTGTTATTCTCTCTCTCTCTCTCTCTCTCTCTCTCTGACCCTGTGTTATTCTCTCTCTCTCTCTCTCTCTCTCTCTCTCTGACCCTGTGTTATTCTCTCTCTCTCTCTATCTCTCTCTGACGCTGTGTTATTCACTCTCTCTCTCTCTATCTCTCTCTGACCCTGTGTTATTCTCTCTCTCTCTCTGACACTGTGTTATTCTCTCTCTCTCTCTCTCTACCTCTCTCTGACGCTGTGTTAATCTCTCTCTCTCTCTCTCTCCCTTTGACCCTGTGTTATTCTCTCTCTCTCTCTCTCTATCTCTCTCTGACCCTGTGTTATTCTCTCTCTCTCTCTCTATCTCTCTCTGACCCTGTGTTATTCTCTCTCTCTCTCTCTCTGTGACCCTGTGTTATTCTCTCTCTCTCTCTCTCTATCTCTCTCTGACCCTGTGTTATTCTCTCTCTCTCTATCTCTCTCTGACCCTGTGTTATTCTCTCTATCTCTCTCTCTCTCTCTCTGACCCTGTGTTATTCTCTCTCTCTCGCTCTCTCTCACTCTGACCCTGTGTAATTCTCTCTCTCTCTCTCTCTCTCTGACCCTGTGTTATTCTCTCTCTCTCTATCTCTCTCTGACCCTGTGTTATTCTCTCTCTCTCTCTCTCTCTGACACTGTGTTATTCTCTCTCTCTCTCTCTCTCTGACACTGTGTTATTCTCTCTCTCTCTCTCTCTGACACTGTGTTATTCTCTCTCTCTCTCTCTCTCTCTGACACTGTGTTATTCTCTCTCTCTCTCTCTGACCCTGTGTTATTCTCTCTCTCTCTCTCTCTCTCTGACACTGTGTTATTCTCTCTCTCTCTCTCTCTATCTCTCACTGACCCTGTGTTATTCTCTCTCTCTCTCTCCCTCTCTCTCTCTGACCCTGTGTTATTCTCTCTCTCTCTCTCTCTCTCTCTGACACTGTGTTATTCTCTCTCTCTCTCTATCTCTCACTGACCCTGTGTTAATCTCTCTCTCTCTCTCTCTCTGACCCTGTGTTATTCTCTCTCTCTCTCTCTATCTCGCTCTGACCCTATGTTATTCTCTCTCGCTCTCTCTATCTCGCTCTGACCCTATGTTATTCTCTCTCGCTCTCTCTCTCTCTGACCCTATGTTATTCTCTCTCGCTCTCTCTCTCTCTGACCCTGTGTTATTCTCTCTCTCTCTCTCTCTATCTCTCTCTGACCCTGTGTTATTCTCTCTCTCTCTCTCTCTCTCTCTGACCCTGTGTTATTCTCTCTCTCTCTCTCTCTCTCTCTCTCTCTGACCCTGTGTTATTCTCTCTCTCTCTCTCTCTCTCTGACCCTGTGTTATTCTCTCTCTCTCTCTCCATCTCTCTGTGACCCTGTGTTATTCTCTCTCTATCTCTCTCTGACCCTGTGTTATTCTCTCCCTCTCGCACTCTCTGGCCCTGTGTTATTCTCTCTCCATCGCTCTCTATCTCTCTCTGACCCTGTGTTATTCTCTCTCTATCACTCTCTGACCCTGTGTTATTCTCTCTCTCTCTCTCTATCTCTCTGTGTCCCTGTGTTATTCTCTCTCTCTCTATCTCTCTCTGACCCTGTGTTATTCTCTCTCTCTCGCTCTCTCTGGCCCTGTGTTATTCTCTCTCTCTTTCTCTCTCTCTCTCTCTGACCCTGTGTTATTCTCTCTCTCTCTCTCTCTGACCCTGTGTTATTCTCTCCCTCTCGCACTCTCTGGCCCTGTGTTATTCTCTCTCTATCGCTCTCTATCCCTCGCTGACCCTGTGTTATTCTCTCTCTATCACTCTCTGACCCTGTGTTAATCTCTCTCTCTCTCTATCTCTCTGTGACCCTGTGTTATTCTCTCTCTCTCTATCTCTCTCTGACGCTGTGTTATTCACTCTCTCTCTCTCTATCTCTCTCTGACCCTGTGTTATTCTCTCTCTCTCGCTCTCTCTGGCCCTGTGTTATTCTCTCTCCATCGCTCTCTATCTCTCTCTGACCCTGTGTTATTCTCTCTCTATCACTCTCTGACCCTGTGTTATTCTCTCTCTCTCGCTCTCTCTGGCCCTGTGTTATTCTCTCTCTCTTTCTCTCTCTCTCTCTCTGACCCTGTGTTATTCTCTCTCTCTCTCTCTCTCTCTCTGACCCTGTGTTATTCTCTCTCTCTCTCTCTCTCTTTGACCCTGTGTTATTCTCTCTCTCTCTGACCCTGTGTTATTCTCGCTCTCTCTCTATCACTCTCTGACCCTGTGTTATTCTCTCTCGCTCTCTCTCTCTCTCTTTCACCCTGTGTTATTCTCTCTCTCTCTGACCCTGTGTTATTCTCTCTCTCCCTCTCTCTCTCTGACCCTGTGTTATTCTCTTTCTCTCTATCTCTCTCTGACGCTGTGTTATTCACTCTCTCTCTCTCTATCTCTCTCTGACCCTGTGTTATTCTCTCTCTCTCACTCTCTCTGGCCCTGTGTTATTCTATCTCTATCGCTCTCTATCTCTCTCTGACCCTGTGTTATTCTCTCTCTATCACTCTCTGACCCTGTGTTATTCTCTCTCTCTCTCTCTCTCTCTCTGACCCTGTGTTATTCTCTCTCTCTCTCTCTCTCTCTCTTTGACCCTGTGTTATTCTCTCTCTCTCTGACCCTGTGTTATTCTCTCTCGCTCTCTCTCTCTCTGACCCTGTGTTATTCTCTCTCTCCCTCTCTCTATCTCTCTCTGACCCTGTGTTATTCTCTCTCTCTCTCTGACACTGTGTTATTCTCTCTCTCTCTCTCTCTACCTCTCTCTGACGCTGTGTTAATCTCTCTCTCTCTCTCTCTCCCTTTGACCCTGTGTTATTCTCTCTCTCTCTCTCTCTATCTCTCTCTGACCCTGTGTTATTCTCTCTCTCTCGCTCTCTCTCACTCTGACCCTGTGTTATTCTCTCTCTCTCTCTCTCTCTCTGACCCTGTGTTATGCTCTCTCTCTCGCTCTCTCTCACTCTGACCCTGTGTTATTCTCTCTCTCTCTCTCTCTCTCTCTGACCCTGTGTTATTCTCTCTCTCTCGCTCTCTCTCACTCTGACCCTGTGTTATTCTCTCTCTCTCTCTCTCTCTGACCCTGTGTTATGCTCTCTCTCTCGCTCTCTCTCACTCTGACCCTGTGTTATTCTCTCTCTCTCTCTCTCTCTCTCTGACCCTGTGTTATTCTCTCTCTCTCTCTCTCTGACCCTGTGTTATGCTCTCTCTCTCGCTCTCTCTCACTCTGACCCTGTGTTATTCTCTCTCTCTCTCTCTCTCTCTGACCCTGTGTTATTCTCTCTCTCTCTCTCTCTCTCTTTGACCCTCTGTTATTCTCTCTCTCTCTGACCCTGTGTTATTCTCGCTCGCTCTCTCTCTATCACTCTCTGACCCTGTGTTATTCTCTCTCTCTCTCTCTCTCTCTCTCATTGACCCTGTGTTATTCTCTCTCTGACCCTGTGTTATTCTCGCTCGCTCTCTCTCTATCACTCTCTGACCCTGTGTTATTCTCTCTCTCTCTCTTCTCTCTCTTTGACCCTGTGTTATTCTCTCTCTCTCTGACCCTGTGATATTCTCGCTCGCTCTCGCTCTCTCACACTCTGACCCTGTGTTATTCTCTCTCTCTCTCTCTATCTCTCTCTGACCCTGTGTTATTCTCTC
>NW_027600274.1:10000-12500 GCF_964194155.1 Cetorhinus maximus | reverse complement strand
AGGGAGACAGAGAGTGAGAGATAGAGGGAGACACAGAGAGAGAGATAGAGGGAGACAGCGAGAGAGAGATAGAGGGAGATAGAGAGAGAGAGAGAGATAGAGGGAGATAGAGTCCGAGTGAGAGATAGAGGGAGACAGAGAGAGAGATAGATAGAGGGATACAGAGAGAGAGAGATTGAGGGAGACAGAGAAAGCGATAGAGGGAGACAGAGAGAGAGATAGAGGGATACAGAGAGAGAGAGACGGAGAGAGAGAGGGTGAGACGGAGAGAGAGAGGGAGAGACGGAGAGGGAGAGACGGAGAGAGAGAGACGGATGAGAGGGAGTGGGAGAGGGGCAGAGACGGAGAAGGGCAGAGACGGAGAGGGGGAGAGACGGAGAGACACAGAAACAGAGAGAGAGCGCTCCACAATCATTTCGGAGCTCTCTGTCTGCGCTCCACCTGTCCTTCCATGTGTGTGTACCATCTACAAGATGCACTGCAGGAACTCACCAAGGTTCCTTCGACAGCAACTTCCAAACCCACAGCCACTACCATCTAGAAGGACAAGGGCAGCAGACACATGGGGAACACCACCAGCTGGAAGTTCCCCTCCAAGCGACTCACCATCCTGACTTGGAAATATATCGGCCGTTCCTTCACTGTCGCTGGGTCAAAAGGCTGGAACTCCCTCCCTAACAGCACTGTGCGTGTACCTACACCACAGGGGACAAAATCCTGGAACTCCCTCCCTAACAGCACTGTGGGTGTACCTACACCACAGGGGACAAAATCCTGGAACACCCTCCAAACAGCACTGTGGGTGTACCTACACCACCCGGGACAAAATCCTGGAACTCCCACTCTAACAGCACTGTGGGTGTACCTACACCACAGGGGCCAAAATCCTGGAACTCGCTCCCTAACAGCACTGTGGGTGTACCTACACCACAAGGACAAAATCCTGGAACTCCCTCCCTAACAGCACTGAGGGTGTACCTACAGCACATGGGACAAAATCCTGGATTTCCCTCCCTATCAGCACTGTGGGTGTACCTACAGCACAGGGACAAAATCCTGGAACTCCATCCCTAATAGCGCTGTGGGTGTACCTACACCACACGGACAAAATCCTGGAACTCCCTCCCTAACAGCGCTGTGGGTGTACCTACACCACAGGGACAAATTCCTGGAACTCCCTCCGTATAGGCACTGTGGGTGTACCTGCACCATAGGGAACAAAACCTGTAACTCCCTCCCTAACAGCACTGTGGGTGTACCTACACCACCCGGGACAAAATCCTGGAACTCCCTCCCTAACACCACTGTGGGTGTACCTACACCACAGGCGCAAAATCCTGGAACTCCCTCCCTAACAGCACTGTGGGTGTACCTACACCACATGGACAAAATCCTGGAACTCCCTCCCTAACAGCACCGTGGGTGTACCTACACCACAGGGACAAAATCCTGGAACTCCCTCCCTATCAGCACTGTGGGTGTACCCACACCGCAGGGGACTAAACCTGTAAATCCCTCTCTAACAGCACTGTGGGTATACCTACACCACACGGAAGAAATCCTAGAACTCCCTCCCTAACAGCGCTGTGGGTGTACTTACACCACAGGGGACAAAATCCTGGAACTCCCTCCCTAAAAGCACTGTGGGTGTACCTACACCACAGGGTAAAAATCCTGGAACTCCCTCCCTATCAGCCAAGTGGGTGTACCTACACCACAGGGGACAAAATCCTGGAACTCCCTCCCTATCAGCCAAGTGGGTGTACCTACACCACATGGACAAAATCCTGTAACTCCCTCCCTAACAGCGCTGTGGGTGTACCTACACCACACGGACAAAATCCTGGAACTCCCTCCCTAACAGCACTGTGGGTGTACGTACACCACCCGGGACAAAATCCATGAACTCCCTCCCTAACAGCACTGTGGGTGTACCTACACCACCCGGGACAAATTCCTGGAACTCCCTCCCTAACAGCACTGTGGGTGTACCTACACGACAGGGGACAAAGTCCTGGAACTCCCTCCCTAACAGCACTGTGGGTGTACCTACACCACATGGACTAAATCCTGGAACTCCCTCCCTAACAGCACTGTGGGTGTACCTACACCACATGGACTAAATCCTGGAACTCCCTCCCTAACAGCACTGTGGGTGTACCTACACCACAGGGTACAAAATCCAGGAACTCCCTCCCTAACAGCACTGTGGGTGTACCTACACCACATGGACAAAATCCTGGAACTCCCTCCCTATCAGCACTGTGGGTGTACCTACACCACAGGGACAATATTCTGGAACTCCCTGCCTAACAGCACTGTGGGTGTACCTACACCACATGGACAAAATCCTGGAACTCCCTCCCTAACAGCGCTGTGGGTGTACCTACACCACACGGACAAAATCTGTAAATCCCTCCCTAACAGCACTGTGGGTGTACCTACACCACAGGGACACAAATCTTGGAACTCCATCCCTAACAGCACGGTGGGTGTACCT
>NW_027600273.1:0-16600 GCF_964194155.1 Cetorhinus maximus | reverse complement strand
GGTGGGAGAGGGAGTGAGTGCGGGTGGAAGAGGTGTAGTGAGTGCGGGTGGGAGAGGGAGAGGGTGTGCTTGTGGGAGAGGGAGAGTGAGTGCGGGTGGGAGAGGGAGTGAGTGCGGGTGGAAGAGGCGTAGTGAGTGCGGGTGGGAGAGGGAGAGGGTGTGCTTGTGGGAGAGGGAGAGTGAGTGCGGGTGGGAGAGGGAGAGTGAGTGCATGTGGGAGAGGGAGAGTGAGTGCGTGTGGGAGGGGGAGAGTGAGTGTGGGTGGGAGAGGGAGTGAGTGCGGGTGGAAGAGGTGTAGTGAGTGCGGGTGGGAGAGGGAGAGGGTGTGCTTGTGGGAGAGGGAGAGTGAGTGCGGGTGGGAGAGGGAGTGAGTGCGGGTGGAAGAGGCGTAGTGAGTGCGGGTGGGAGAGGGAGAGGGTGTGCTTGTGGGAGAGGGAGAGTGAGTGCGGGTGGGAGAGGGAGAGTGAGTGCATGTGGGAGAGGGAGAGTGAGTGCATGTTAGAGAGGGAGAGTGAGTGAGTGTGGGAGAGGGAGAGGGAGTGCGTGTGGGAGAGGGAGAGTGAGTGAGTGTGGGAGAGGGAGAGGGAGTGCGTGTGGGAGAGGGAGAGGGAGTGCGTGTGGGAGAGGGAGAGTGAGTGAGTGTGGCAGAGGGAGAGGGAGTGCGTGTGGGAGAGGGAGAGGGAGTGCATGTGGGAGAGGGAGAGTGAGTGCGTGTGGGAGAGGGAGAGTGAGTGCGTGTGGGAGAGGGAGAGTGAGGTCGTGTGGGAGAAGGAGAGTGAGTGCGTGTGGGAGAGGTAGAGTGAGTGCGTGTGGGAGAGGGAGAGGGTGTGCGTGTGTGAGAGTGAGTGTGTGTGGGAGAGGGTGAGTGAGTGAGTGTCGGTGGGGGTGAGTGAGTGCGGGTGGGAGATGGAGAGTGAGTGTCGGTGAGCGAGGGAGAGTGAGAGAGTGTGGGAGAGGGAGAGAGTGTGGGTGGAAGGTGGAGAGTGAGTGCGGGTGGGAGAGGGAGAGTGAGTGCACGTGGGAGAGGGAGAGTGAGTGAGTGTGGGAGAGGGAGAGTGAGTGAGTGTGGGAGAGGGAGAGTGAGTGCGGGTGGGAGAAGGAGAGTGAGTGCGGGTGTGAGAGGGAGAGTGAGTGCGGTTGGGAGAGGAAGAGTGAGTGAGTGTGGGAGAGGGAGAGTGAGTGCGGGTGGGAGAGGATGAATCATTGCTTGTGGTAGTGGGAGAGTGAGTGAGTGCGTGTGGGAGCTTGAGATCAAGAGTGAGTGTGGGTGGGAGAGGGAGAGTGAGTGAGCGAGGTAGATAGAGAGTGAGTGCTGGAGGGAGAGTGAGTGCGGGTAGGAGAGGAAGAGTCTGTGAGTGCATGTGGGCGAAGGAGAGTGAGTGCGGGTGGGAGAGGGGGAGTGAGTGCGGGTGGGAGAGGGAGAGTGAGTGCGGGTGGGAGAGGGAGAGTGAGTGCGGGTGGGAGAGGGAGAGTGAGTGTCGGTGGGTGAGGGAGATTGAGTGTCGGTGGGAGAGGGAGAGTGAGTGCAGGTGGGAGAGGGGGAGTGAGTGCGAGTGGGAGAGGGGGAGTGAGTGCCGGTGGGAGAGGGAGTTTGAGTGAGTTTCGTAGAGGGAGAGTGAGTGCGGGTGGGAGAGAGAAAGTGAGTGAGTGTCGGAGAGGGAGAGTGAGTGTGTGTGGGAGAGGGAGAGTAAGTGCGAGTGGGAGAGGGGGAGTGAATGCCGGTGGGAGAGGGAGTTTGAGTGAGTTTCGTAGAGGGAGAGTGAGTGCGGGTGGGAGAGAGAGAGTGAGTGCGCGTGGGAGAGGGAGCGTGAGTGCAGTTGGGAGAGGAAGAGTGAGTGAGTGTGGGAGAGGGAGAGTGAGTGCGGGTGGGAGAGGGAGAGTGAGTGCGGGTGGGAGAGGGAGAGTGAGTGCGGTTGGGAGAGGAAGAGTGAGTGAGTGTGGGAGAGGGAGAGTGAGTGCGAGTGGGAGAGGGAGAGTGAGTGCGGGTGGGAGAGGATGAGTCATTGCTTGTGGTAGTGGGAGAGTGAGTGAGTGCGTGTGGGAGCTTGAGAGCAAGATTGAGTGCGGGTGGGAGAGGGAGAGTGTGTGCGCGTGGGAGAGAGAGAGTGAGTACGGGTGGGAGAGGGAGAGTGAGTGCGTGTGGGAGAGGGAGAGTGAGTGCGGGTGGGAGAGGGAGACTGAGTGCGGGTGGGAGAGGGAGAGTGAGTGCGGGTGGGAGAGGGAGAGTGAGTGCGGGTGGGAGAGGGAGACTGAGTGCGGGTGGGAGAGGGAGAGTGAGTGCGGGTGGGAGAGGGAGAGTGTGTGCGCGTGGGAGAGGGAGAGTGAGTACGGGTGGGAGAGGGAGAGTGAGTGCGGGTGGGAGAGGGAGAGTGAGTGCGGGTGGGAGAGGGAGAGTGAATGCGGGTGGGAGAAGGAGATTGATTGCGGTTGGAGATGGAGAGTTAGTGTCGGTGGGAGTGGGGGGTTGAGTGAGTGTGGTTGAGGGATGGTGAGTGCGCGTGGGAGATGGAGAGTGAGTGTCGGTTGGAGAGTGAGTGAGTGTGGTAGATAGTGAGTGAATGCTGGTGGGAGAGGGAGAGTGAGTGTCGATGGGCGAGGGAGAGTGAGTGAGTGTGGGCGGGAGAGTCAGTGCGGGTGGGAGAGGAAGAGTCAGTGCGTGTGGGAGAGGGAGAGCGAGAGTGAGTGTGTGTGGTACAGGGAGAGTGAGTGCGGGTGGGAGAGGGAGAGTGAGTGCGTGAGGGAGAGGGAGAGTGAGTGCGGGTTGGAGATGGAGAGTGAGTGCGGGTGGGAGATGGAGAGTGAGTGTCGGTGGGAGAGGGAGAGTGAGTGAGTCTGGTAGATAGAGAGTGAGTGCTGATGGGAGAGGGAGAGTGAGTGTCGGTGGGCGAGGGAGAGTGAGTGAGTGCAGGCGGGGAGAGTCAGTGTGTGTGGTAGGGGGAGAGTGAGTGAGTGCGTATGGAGGTTGAGAGCAAGAGTGAGTGCATGTGGGAGAGGGAGAGTGTGTGTGCGTGGGAGAGGGAGAGTGAGTGATTACGTGTGGGAGAGGTAGAGTGAGTGCGTGTGGGAGAGGGAGAGTGAGTGAGTGTGGTAGATAGAGAGTGAGTGCTGATGGGAGAGGGAGAGTGAGTGTCGGTGGGCGAGGGAGAGTGAGTGAGTGCAGGCGGGAGAGTCTGTGTGGTAGTGGGAGATTGAGTGAGTGCGTATGGGAGCTTGAGAGCAAGAGTGAGTGCATGTGGGAGAGGGAGAGTGTGTGCGCGTGGGAGAGGGAGAGTGAGTGATTACGTGTGGGAGAGGGAGAGTGAGTGCGTGTGGGAGAGGGAGAGTGAGTGCGGGTGGGAGAGGGAGAGTGACTGCGGGTGAGAGAGGGAGAGTGTGTGCGTGTGGGAGAAGGAGAGTGAGTGCGGGTGGGAGAGGGAGAGTGAGTGCGGGTGGGAGAGGGAGAGTGACTGCGGGTGGGAGAGGGAGAGTGTGTGCGTGTGGGAGGAGAGTGAGTGCGGGTGGGAGAGGGAGAGTGACTGCGGGTGAGAGAGGGAGAGTGTGTGCGGGTGGGAGAAGGAGAGTAAGTGCGGGTGGGAGAGGGAGAGTGATATGTGTGGGAGAGGGAGAGTGAATCAGTGCGGCTGAGAGAGGGAGATTCAGTGCGTGTGGGAGAGTAGTTGTGAGTGTGTGTAGGAGAGGAAGAGTGAGTGCGGGTGGGAAAGGGAGAGTTACTGAGGGTGGGAGAGAGAGAGCGATTGCGGGTGGGAGAGGGAGTTTGAGAGCGTATGGGAGAGGAAGAGTGAGTGCGGGTGGGAAAGGGAGAGTTACTGAGGGTGGGAGAGAGAGAGCGATTGCGGGTGGGAGAGGGAGTTTGAGAGCGTATGGGAGAGGGAGAGTGAGTGCGGGTGGGAGAGGGAGAGTGAGTGCGGGTGGGAGAGAGAGAGTGAGTGCGAGTGGGAGAGGGAGAGTGAGTGCCGGTGGGAGAGGGGGAGTGAGTGCGGCTTTGAGAGGGAGAGTGAGTGCCTGTGGGAGAGGGAGAGTGAGTGCGGGTGGGAGAGGGAGAGTGAATGCGTGTGGGTGAGGGAGAGTGAGTGCGGGTGGGAAAGGGAGAGCGAATGCGGGTGGGAGAGGGAGAGTGATTGTGGGTGGGAGAGGGAGAGTGAGTGCGGGTGGGCGATAGAGATTGAGTGCAGGCGGGAGAGGGAGAGTGAGTGCGTGTGGGAGAGGAAGAGTGAGTGAGTGTGGGAGAGGGAGAGTTAGTGCGGGTGGGAGAAGGAGAGTGAGTGCGGGTTGGAGAGGGAGAGTGAGTGGGTGAGTGTGGGAGAGGGAGAGTGAGTGAGTGTCGGTGGGGGTGAGTGAGTGCGGGTGGGAGAGGGAGAGAGAGGGAGATTGTGTTCGGGTTGGAGAAGGTGAGTGAGTGAGTGAGGTAGATAGAGAGTGAGTGCCGGAGGGAGAGTGAGTGCGTGTGCGAGAGGGAGAGTGAGTGCGGGTAGGAGAGGAAGAGTCTGTGAGTGCATGTGGGAGAGGGAGAGTGAGTGAGGCTTTGAGAGGGAGAGTGAGTGCCTGTGGGAGAGGGAGTGTGAGTGAGGGTCGGAGAGGTAGAGTGAGTGCGGGTGGGAGAGGGGGAGTGAGTGCCGGTGGGAGCGGGACAGTGAGTGAGGGTGAGCGAGGGAGAGTGAGCGAGTGTCATAGAGGGAGAGTGAGTGCGGGTGGGAGAGGGAGAGTGAGTGCGTGTGGGAGAGGGAGAGTGAGTGAGTGTGGGAGAGGGAGAGTGAGTGCGAGTGGGAGAGGGAGAGTGAGTGCGGTTGGGAGAGGGAGAGTGAGTGCGTGTGGGAGAGGGAGAGTGAGTGCTTGTGGGAGAGGGAGAGTGAGTGCGTGTGGGAGAGGGAGAGTGAGTGCGTGTGGGAGAGGGAGAGTGAGTGCGTGTGGGAGAGGGAGAGGGTGTGCGTGTGGGAGAGGGAGAGTGAGTGCGTGTGGGAGAGGGAGAGTGAGTGCGTGTGGGAGAGGGAGAGTGAGTGCGTGTGGGAGAGGGAGAGTGAGTGCGGGTGGGAGAGCGAGAGTGAGTGTCGGTGGGAGAGGGAGAGTGAGTGACTGTGGTAGAGGGAGAGTGAGTGCGGGTGGGGGACGGAGAGTGAGTGCGGGTGGTAGATAGAGAGTGAGTGCTGGTGGGAGACGGAGAGTGAGTGTCGGTGGGTGAGGGAGAGTGAGTGAGTGAGGTAGTGGCAGAGCAAGAGTGAGTGCATGTGGGAGAGGGCGAGTGAGTGAATGCGTGTGGGAGAGGGAGAGTGAGTGCGGGTGGCAGAGGGAGAGTGAGTGCGTGTGGGAGAGGAAGAGTGAGTGAGTGTGGGAGAGGGAGAGTTAGTGCGGGTGGGAGAAGGAGAGTGAGTGCGGGTTGGAGAGGGAGAGTGAGTGGGTGAGTGTGGGAGAGGGAGAGTGAGTGCATGTGGGAGAGGGAGAGTGTGTGCGCGTGGGAGAGGGAGAGTGAGTGATTACATGTGGGAGAGGGAGAGTGAGTGCGTGTGGGAGAGGGAGAGTGAGTACGGGTGGGAGAGGGAGAGTGTGTGCGGGTGGGAGAGGGAGAGTGACTGCGGGTGAGAGAGGGAGAGTGTGTGCGGGTGGGAGAAGGAGAGTGAGTGCGGGTGGGAGAAGGAGAGTGTGTGCGTGTGGGAGAGGGAGAGTGAGTGATTACGTGTGGGAGAGAGAGTGACTGCGGGTGAGAGTGGGAGAGTGTGTGCGGGTGGGAGAGGGAGAGTGAGTGCGGGTGGGAGAGGGAGAGTGATACGTGTGGGAGAGGGAGAGTGAATCAGTGCGGCTGGGAGAGGGAGATTCAGTGCGTGTGGGAGAGTGGTTGTGAGTGTGTGTAGGAGAGGGAGAGTGAGTGCGGGTGGGAGAGTGAGAGTTACTGAGGGTGGGAGAGAGAGAGCGATTGCGTGTGGGAGAGGGAGAGTGAGTGCGGGTGGGAGAGGGAGAGTGAGTGCGGGTGGGAGAGGGAGAGTGAATGCGGGTGGGAGAGGGAGAGTGATTGTGGGTGGGAGAGGGTCAGTGAGTGCGGGTGGGCGATAGAGATTGAGTGCAGGCGGGAGAGGGAGAGTGAGTGCGGGTGGGAGAGGGAGAGTGAGTGCGGGTGGCAGAGGGAGAGTGATGCGGGTGGGAGAGGGAGAGTGAGTGTCGGTGGGCGAGGGAGAGTGAGTGTCGGTGGGAGAGGGAGAGTGAGTGAGTGTGGTAGATAGAGAGTGAGTGCTGGTGGGAGAGGGAGAGTGAGTGTTTGTGGGAGACGGAGACTGAGTGAGTGCGGATGGGAGAGGGAGAGTGAGTGTGTGTAGGAGAGGGGGAGAGAGAGTGGGTGGAAGAGGGAGAGTGAGTGTGGGTCGAGAGGGAGAGTGAATCAGTGCGGCTGGGAGAGGGAGATTCAGTGCGTGTGGGAGAGTTGTTGTGAGTGTGTGTAGGAGAGGGAGAGTGAGTGCGAGTGGGAAAGGGAGAGTTAGTGAGGGTGGGAGAGGGAGAGTGAGTGCGGGTGCGAGACGGAGTGTGAGTGGGTGTGGGAGAGGGAGTGTGAGTGCGTTTGTATGAGGCAGAGTGAGTGCGAGTGGGAGAGGGAGAGTGAGTGCATGTGATAGAGGGAGAGTGAGTGGGAGAGGGAGAGTAAGTGCGGGTGGGAGATGGAGAGTGAGTGTCGGTGGGAGAGGGAGTGTGAGTGAGTATGGTGGATAGAGAGTGAGTGCTGGTGGAAGAGTGAGTGAGTGTTGGAGGTAGAGTGAGTGCGGGTGGGAGAGGAAGAGTCAGTGCATGTAGTAATGGGAGAGTGAGTGCGTGTGGGAGAGGAAGAGTCAGTGCGTGTAGTAGTGGGAAAGTGACTGAGTGTCGGAGAGGGAGAGTGAGTGCGGGTGGGCGAGGGAGAGTGAGTGAGAGTGTGTGTGAGAGGGAGAGTGACTGAGTGTTGGAGAGGGAGAGTGAGTGCGGGTGGGCGAGGGAGAGTGAGTGAGAGTGTGTGGGAGAGGGAGTGACTTGAGTGTCGTAGAGGTAGAGTGAGTGCTGGTGGGAGAGTCAGATTGAGTGAGAGAGGGAGAGGGAGAGTGAGTGGGTGAGTGTGGGAGAGGGAGAGCGAGAGTGAGTGTGTGTTGGAGAAGGAGAGTGAGTGCGTGTGGGAGAGTGAGAGTGAGTGTCGGTGGGAGAGGGAGAGTGAGTGCGGGTGGGAGAGGGAGAGTGAGTGCATGTGATAGAGGGAGAGTGAGTGCGGGTGGGAGATGGAGAGTGAGTGTCGGTGGGAGAGGGAGTGTGAGTGACTGTGGGAGAGGGAGAGTGAGTGAGTGTTGGAGGTAGAGGGAGTACGGGTGGGAGAGGAAGAGTCAGTGCGTGTGGTAGTGGGAGAGTGAGTGAGTGTGGGAGAGGGAGAGTGAGTGCGTGTGGGAGAGGGAGAGTGAATGCGGGTCGGAGAGGGAGAGTGAGTAGGTGAGTGTGGGAGTTGGAGAGGGAGAGTGAGTGTGTTTGGGAGAGGGAGAGTGAGTGAGTGTCGGAGAGGGAGAGTGAGTGCGGTTGGGAGAGGGAGAGTGAGTGCGGTTGCGAGAGGGAGAGTGAGTGCGGGTGGGAGAGGGGGAGTGAGTGCCGGTGGGAGCGGGAGAGTGAATGAGGTTGGGCGAGGGAGAGTGAGCGAGTGTCGTAGAGGGAGAGTGAGTGCAGGTGGGAGAGTCACATTGAGTGAGTGTCGGAGAGGGAGAGTGAGTGCGGTTGGGAGAGGGAGAGTGATTGCGGGTGGGAGAGGGAGAGTGAGTGCGTGTGGGAGAGGGAGAGTGAGTGCGTGTGGGAGAGGGCCGGTGAGTGCGAGTGGGAGAGGGTCAGTGAGTGCGAGTGGGAGAGGGTCAGTGAGTGCGGGTGGGAGAGGGTCAGTGAGTGCGAGTGGGAGAGGGTCAGTGAGTGCGAGTGGGAGAGGGTCAGTGAGTGCGAGTGGGAGAGGGTCAGTGAGTGCGGGTGGGCGATAAAGATTGAGTGCGTGTTGGAGAGCGAGAGTGAGTGTCGGTGGTAGAGGGAGAGTGAGTGTCGGTGGTAGAGGGAGAGTGAGTGACTGTGGTAGAGGGAGAGTGAGTGCGGGTGGTAGATAGAGAGTGAGTGCTGGTGGGAGAGGGAGAGTGAGTGTCGGTGGGTGAGGGAGAGTGAGTGAGTGTGGGCGGGAGAATAAGTGCGGGTGGGAGAGGAAGAGTCAGTGCGTGTGGTAGTGGCAGAGCAAGATGAGTGCATGTGGGAGGGGGAGAGCGACAGTGGGTGTGTGTGGGAGAGGGAGAGTGAGTGCTTGTGGGAGAGGGCGAGTGAGTGCGGGTGGGAGAGGGAGAGTGAGTGGGTGAGTGTGGGAGAGGGAGAGCGAGAGTGAGTGTGTGTTGGAGAGGGAGAGTGAGTATGTGTGGGAGAGGGAGAGTGAGTGAGGCTTTGAGAGGGAGAGTGAGTGCCTGTGGGACAGGGAGAGTTAGTGAGTGTCGGAGAGGGAGAGTGAGTGCGGGTGGGAGAGGGGGAGTGAGTGCCGGTGGGAGCGGGACAGTGAGTGAGGGTGAGCGAGGGAGAGTGAGCGAGTGTCGTAGAGGGAGAGTGAGTGCAGGTGGGAGAGTCAGATTGAGTGAGTGTCGGAGAGGGAGAGTGAGTGTGTGTGGGAGGAGAGTGAGTGCGTGTGGGAGAGGGAGAGTGAGTGCGTGTGGGAGAGGGAGAGTGAGTGCGTGTGGGAGAGGGAGAGTGAGTGCTTGTGGGAGAGGGAGAGTGAGTGCGTGTGGGAGAGGGAGAGTGAGTGCGTGTGGGAGAGGGAGAATGAGTGCGTGTGGGAGAGGGAGAATGAGTGCGGGTGGGAGAGGGAGAGTGAGTGCGTGTGGGAGAGGGAGAATGAGTGCGTGTGGGAGAGGGAGAATGAGTGCGGGTGGGAGAGGGAGAGTGAGTGTCGGTGGGAGAGGGAGAGTGAGTGTCGGTGGGTGAGGGAGAGTGAGTGACTGTGGTAGAGGGAGAGTGAGTGCGGGTGGTAGATAGAGAGTGAGTGCTGGTGGGAGATGGAGAGTGAGTGTCGGTGGGTGAGGGAGAGTGAGTGAGTGTGGGCGGGAGAATAAGTGCGGGTGGGAGAGGAAGAGTCAGTGCGTGTGGTAGTGGCAGAGCAAGAGTGAGTGCATGTGGGAGGGGGAGAGCGACAGTGAGTGTGTGTGGGAGAGGGAGAGTGAGTGCTTGTGGGAGAGGGCGAGTGAGTGAATGCGTGTGGGAGAGGGAGAGTGAGTGGGGGTGGGAGATGGAGAGTGAGTGTCGGTGGGAGAGGGAGTGTGAGTGAGTATGGTGGATAGAGAGTGAGTGCTGGTGGAAGAGTGAGTGAGTGTTGGAGGTAGAGTGAGTGCGGGTGGGAGAGGAAGAGTCAGTGCGTGTAGTAGTGGGAGAGTGAGTGCGTGTGGGAGAGGGAGAGTGATTGCGTGTGGGAGAGGCAGAGTGAGTGCGGGTTCGAGAGGGAGAGTGAGTGGGTGAGTGTGGGAGTTAGAGAGCGAGAGTGAGTGTGTGTGGGAGAGGGAGAGTGACTGAGTGTCGGAGAGGGAGAGTGAGTGCGGGTGGGAGAGGGAGAGTGAGTGCGGGTGGGCGAGGGAGAGTGAGTGAGAGTGTGTGGGAGAGGGAGAGTGACTGAGTGTCGGAGAGGGAGAGTGAGTGCGGGTGGGCGAGGGAGAGTGAGTGAGAGTGCGTGGGAGCGGTAGAGTGAGTGCGTGTGCCAGACGGAGAGTGATTGTGCGTAGGAGAGAGAGAGTGATTGTGGGTGGGAGACGGAGAGTGAGTGAGTGTTTATGGGAGAGGGAGTTTGAGTGCGTGTGGGAGAGGGAGAGCAAGAGTGAGTGTGTGTGGGAGAGGGAGAATGAGTGAGTTTGGGAGAGGGAGAGTGAGTGAATGCGTGTGACAGAGGGAGAGTTAGTGCTGGTGGGGGAGGGAGAGTGAATGAATGCATGTGGGAGAGGGGTAGCAAGAGTGATTGCGCGTGGGAGAGGCAGAGTGAGTGCGGGTGGGCGAGGGAGAGTGAGTGGGTGAGTGTGGGTGAGGGAGAGCGAGAGTGAGTGCGTGTGGGAGAGGGAGAGTGAGTGTCGGAGGGGGAGAGTGAGTGCGTGTGGGAGAGGGAGAGTGAGTGTGCGTGGGAGACGGAGAGTGAGTGAGGGTGGGAGAGGGAGAGTGAGTGAGGGTGGGAGAGGGAGAGTGAGTGCGGGTGGAAGAGGGTATGTGAGTGAGTGTGTCTGGGAGAGGGAGAGTGAGTGAATGTCAGAGAGGGAGAGTGAGTGCGGGTGGGAGAGGGAGAGTGAGCGCGTGTCGGAGAGGGAGATTGAGTGAGTGTGTCTGGGAGAGGGAGAATGAGTGCGTGTGGGAGAGGGAGAGTGAGTGAGTGCGTGTGGGAGAGGGAGAGCGAGAGTGAGTGCATGTGGGAGAGGGAGAGTGAGTGCGTGTGGGAGAGCGAGATTGAGTGTGGGTCGGAGGGGGAAAGTGAGTGCGGGTGGGAGAGGGAGAGTGAGTGCGGGTGGGAGAGGGAGAGTGAGTGAGTGTCGGAGGGGGAAAGTGAGTGCGGGTGGGAGAGGGAGTGTGAGTGTGGGTGGGAGAGGGAGAGTGAGTGCGGGTGGGCGAGGGAGAGTGAGTGAGAGTGTGTGTGAGAGGGAGAGTGACTGAGTGTCGGAGAGGGAGAGTGAGTGCGGGTGGGCGAGGGAGAGTGAGTGAGAGTGTGTGGGAGAGGGAGAGTGACTGAGTGTCGTAGAGGTAGAGTGAGTGCTGGTGGGAGAGTCAGATTGAGAGAGTGTGGGAGAGGGAGAGTGAGTGCGTGTGGGAGAGGGTCAGTGAGTGCGAGTGGGAGAGGGTCAGTGAGTGCGAGTGGGAGAGGGTCAGTGAGTGCGAGTGGGAGAGGGTCAGTGAGTGCGGGTGGGCGATAAAGAATGAGTGCGGGCAGGAGAGGGAGAGTGAGTGCGTGTGGGAGAGGGAGATTGAGTGTCGGTGGGTGAGGGAGAGTGAGTGACTGTGGTAGAGGGAGAGTGAGTGCGGGTGGGAGAGTGAGAGTGAGTGCTTGTGGGAGAGGGCGAGTGAGTGAATGCGTGTGGGAGAGTGAGTGCGGGTGGGAGAGAGAGTGTGAGTGCGGGTGGGAGAGGGAGAGTGAGTGGGTGAGTGTGGGAGAGGGAGAGCGAGAGTGAGTGTGTGTTGGAGAGGGAGAGTGAGTGCGTGTGGGAGAGGGAGAGTGAGTGTCGGTGGGGGAGAGTGAGTGCGGGTGGGAGAGGTAGAGTGGGTGCTGGTGGGAGAGGGAGATTGAGTGAGTGTCGGAGAGGGAGAGTGAGTGTGGGTGGGAGAGGGAGAGTGAGTGAGAATGTGTGGGAGAGGGAGAGTGAGTGAGAGTGTGTGGGAGAGGGAGAGTGAGTGCGTGTGGGAGATGGAGAGTGAGTGCGTGTAGGAGAGCGAGAGGGAGTGAGTGTGGGAGTGGGAGAGTGAGTGTGTGTGGGAGAGGGAGAGTGAGTGCGTGTGGGAGAGCGAGATTGAGTGTGGGTCGGATGGGGAAAGTGAGTACGGGTGGGAGAGGGAGAGTGAGTGCGGGTGGGAGAGGGAGAGTGAGTGAGTGTCGGAGGGGGAAAGTGAGTGCGGGTGGGAGAGGGAGAGTGAGTGCGGGTGGGAGAGGGAGAGTGAGTGCGGGTGGGCGAGGGAGAGTGAGTGAGAGTGTGTGTGAGAGAGAGAGTGACTGAGTGTCGGAGAGGGAGAGTGAGTGCGGGTGGGCGAGGGAGAGTGAGTGAGAGTGTGTGGGAGAGGGAGAGTGACTGAGTGTCGTAGAGGTAGAGTGAGTGCTGGTGGGAGAGTTAGATTGAGTGAGTGTCGGAGAGGGAGAGTGAGTGCGTGTGGGAGAGGGAGAGTGATTGCGGTGGGAGAAGGAGAGTGATTGCGGGTGGGAGAGGGTCAGTGAGTGCGAGTGGGAGAGGGTCAGTGAGTGCGAGTGGGAGAGGGTCAGTGAGTGCGAGTGGGAGAGGGTCAGTGAGTGCGAGTGGGAGAGGGTCAGTGAGTGCGGGTGGGCGATAAAGAATGAGTGCGGGCAGGAGAGGGAGAGTGAGTGCGTGTGGGAGAGGGAGAGTGAGTGTCGGTGGGTGAGGGAGAGTGAGTGACTGTGGTAGAGGGAGAGTGAGTGCGGGTGGGAGAGTGAGAGTGAGTGCTTGTGGGAGAGGGCGAGTGAGTGAATGCGTGTGGGAGAGTGAGAGTGAGTGCGAGTGGGAGAGGGTCAGTGAGTGCGGGTGGGCGATAAAGAATGAGTGCGGGCAGGAGAGGGAGAGTGAGTGCGTGTTGGAGAGCGAGAGTGAGTGTCGGTGGGTGAGGGAGAGTGAGTGACTGTGGTAGAGGGAGAGTGAGTGCGGGTGGTAGATAGAGAGTGAGTGCTGGTGGGAGAGGGAGAGTGAGTGTCGGTGGGTGAGGGAGAGTGAGTGAGTGTGGGCGGGAGAGTGAGTGCGGGTGGGAGAGGAAGGGTCAGTGCGTGTGGTAGTGGCAGAGCAAGAGTGAGTGCATGTGGGGGGGGAGAGCGACAGTGAGTGTGTGTGGGAGAGGGAGAGTGAGTGCTTGTGGGAGAGGGCGATTGAGTGAATGCGTGTGGGAGAGTGAGTGCGGGTGGGAGAGAGAGTGTGAGTGCGGGTGGGAGAGGGAGAGTGAGTGGGTGAGTGTGGGAGAGGGCGAGCGAGAGTGAGTGTGTGTTGGAGAGGGAGAGTGAGTGCGGGTGGGAGAGGTAGAGTGGGTGCTGGTGGGAGAGGGAGATTGAGTGAGTGTCGGAGAGGGAGAGTGAGTGTGGGTGGGAGAGGGAGAGTGAGTGAGAATGTGTGGGAGAGGGAGAGTGAGTGAGAGTGTGTGGGGAGAGGGAGAGTGAGTGCGTGTGGGAGATGGAGAGTGAGTGCGTGTAGGAGAGCGAGAGGGAGTGAGTGTGGGAGAGGGAGAGTGAGTGCGTGTGGGAGAGGGAGAGTGATTGCAGGTGGGAGAAGGAGAATGATTGCGGGTGGGAGAGGGTCAGTGAGTGCGAGTGGGAGAGGGTCAGTGAGTGCGAGTGGGAGAGGGAGAGTGAGTGCGGGTGGGAGAGGGAGAGTGAGTGCGGGTGGGAAGAGGGAGAGTGAGTGCGGGTGGGAGAGGGAGAGTGAGTGCGTTTGGGAGAGGTAGAGGGAGTGCGTGTGGGAGAGGGCGAGTGAGTGCGTGTGGTAGAAGGAGAGTGATTGCGGGTGGGAGAGGGTCAGTGAGTGCGGGTGGGTGATAGAGAATGAGTGCGGGCAGGAGAGGGAGAGTGAGTGCGTGTTGGAGAGGGAGAGTGAGTGCGGTTGGGAGAGGGAGAGTGAGTGAGCGTGGGAGAGGGAGAGTGGTTGCGGGTGGGAGATGCAGAGTGAGTGTCGGTGGGAGAGGGAGAGTGAGTGCTGGTGGAAGCGGGAGAGTGAGTGTCGGTGGGCGAGGGAGAGTGAGTGTCGGTGGGCGAGGGAGAGTGAGTGTCGGTGGGAGAGGGAGAGTGAGTGAGTGTGGTAGATAGAGAGTGAGTGCTGGTGGGAGATGGAGAGTGAGTGTTTGTGGGAGACGGAGACTGAGTGAGTGCGGATGGGAGAGGGAGAGTGAGTGTGTGTAGAAGAGGGGGAGTGAGTGTGGGTGGGAGAGGGAGAGTGAGTGTCCGTAGGAGAGGGAGAGTGATTGTGGGTGGGAGAAAGAGAGCGAATGTGGGTTGAGAGGGAGAGTGAATCAGTGCGGCTGGGAGAGGGAGATTCAGTGCGTGTGGGAGAGTGGTTGTGAGTGTGTGTGGAGAGGGAGAGTGAGTGCGAGTGGGAAAGGGAGAGTTAGTGAGGGTGGGAGAGGGGGAGTGAGTGCGGGTGCGAGACGGAGTGTGAGTGGGTGTGGGAGAGGGAGTGTGAGTGCGTTTGTATGAGGCAGAGTGAGTGCGAGTGGGAGAGGGAGAGTGAGTGCATGTGATAGAGGGAGAGTGAGTGCGGGTGGGAGATGGAGAGTGAGTGTCGGTGGGAGAGGGAGTGTGAGTGAGTATGGTGGATAGAGAGTGAGTGCTGGTGGAAGAGTGAGTGAGTGTTGGAGGTAGAGTGAGTGCGGGTGGGAGAGGAAGAGTCAGTGCGTGTAGTAGTGGGAGAGTGAGTGCGTGTGGGAGAGGGAGAGTGAGTGCGTGTGGGAGAGGAAGAGTCAGTGCGTGTAGTAGTGGGAGAGTGACTGATCGTCGGAGAGGGAGAGTGAGTGTGGGTGGGCGAGGGAGAGTGAGTGAGAGTGTGTGTGAGAGGGAGAGTGACTGAGTGTCGGAGAGGGAGAGTGAGTGCGGGTGGGCGAGGGAGAGTGAGTGAGAGTGTGTGTGAGAGGGAGAGTGACTGAGTGTCGTGAGAGGTAGAGTGAGTGCTGGTGGGAGAGTCAGATTGAGTGAGTGTCAGAGAGGGAGAGTGAGTGTGCGTGGGAGAAGTACAGTGTGTGCGGGTGCGGGAGGGAGATTGACTGAGTGTCGGAGAGGGGAGAGTGAGTGCGTGTGGGAGAGGGAGAGTGAGTGGGTGAGTGTGGGAGAGGGAGAGCGAGAGTGAGTGTGTGTTGGAGAAGGAGAGTGAGTGCGGGTGCGAGACGGAGTGTGAGTGGGTGTGGGAGAGGGAGCGTGAGTGCAGTTGGGGAGAGGGAGAGTGAGTGCGTGTGGGAGAGGGAGAGTGAGTGCATGTGATAGAGGGAAGTGAGTGAGTGCGGTGGGAGATGGAGAGTGAGTGTCGGTGGGAGAGGGAGAGTGAGTGAGTGTTGGAGGTAGAGGGAGTACGGGTGGGAGAGAAGAGTCAGTGCGTGTGGTAGTGGGAGAGTGAGTGAGTGTGGGAGAGGGAGAGTGAGTGAGTGTGGGAGAGGGAGAGTGAATGCGGGTGGGAGAGGGAGAGTGAGTGCGGTTGGGAGAGGGAGAGTGAGTGAGTGTTGGAGGTAGAGGGAGTACGGGTGGGAGAGGAAGAGTCAGTGCGTGTGGTAGTGGGAGAGTGAGTGTGTGTGGGAGAGGGAGAGTGAGTGAGTGTGGGAGAGGGAGAGTGAGTGCGTGTGGGAGAGGGAGAGTGAATGCGGGTGGGAGAGGGAGAGTGAGTGAGGGTCGGAGAGGGAGAGTGAGTGCGGTTGGGAGAGGGAGTGTGAGTGCGAGTGGGAGAGGGGGAGTGAGTGCGTGTGGGAGAGGGAGAGTGAGTGCGTGTGGGAGAGGGAGAGTGATTGCGGGTGGGAGAAGGAGAATGATTGCGGGTGGGAGAGGGTCAGTGAGTGAGGGTGGGCGAGGGAGAGTGATTGCGGGTGGGAGAGGGCCAGTGAGTGCGAGTGGGAGAGGGTCAGTGAGTGCGAGTGGGAGAGGGTCAGTGAGTGCGGGTGGGCGATAAAGAATGAGTGCGGGCAGGAGAGGGAGATTGAGTTCGTGTTGGAGAGGAGAGTGAGTGTCGGTGGGAGAGGGAGAGTGAGTGTCGGTGGGAGAGGGAGAGTGAGTGACTGTGGGAGAGGGAGAGTGAGTGCGGGTGGTAGATAGAGACTGAGAGCTGGTGGGAGACGGAGAGTGAGTGTCGGTGGGTGAGGGAGAGTGAGTGAGTGTGGGCGGAAGAATAAGCGCGGGTGGGAGAGGAAGAGTCAGTGCGTGTGGTAGTGGCAGAGCAAGAGTGAGTGCATGTGGGAGGGGGAGAGCGACAGTGAGTGTGTGTGGGAGAGGGAGAGTGAGTGCTTGTGGGAGAGGGCGAGTGAGTGAATGCGTGTGGGAGAGGGAGAGTGAGTGCGGGTGGGAGAGGGAGTGTGAGTGCGTGTGGGAGAGGGAGAGCGAGTGGGTGAGTGTGGGAGAGGGAGAGTGAGTGCTTGTGGGAGAAGGCGAGTGAGTGAACGTGTGTGGGAGAAGGAGGGTGAGTGCGGGTGGGCGAGGGAGAGTGAGTGAGAGTGTGTGGGAGAGGGAGAGTGACTGAGTGTCGGAGAGGGAGAGTGAGTGCGGGTGGGCGAGGGAGAGTGAGTGAGAGTGTGTGGGAGCGGTAGAGTGAGTGCGTGTGCGAGACGGAGAGTGATTGTGCGTAGGAGAGAGAGAGTGATTGTGGGTGGGAGAGGGAGAGTGAGTGCTTATGGGAGAGGTAGAGTGAGTGCATGTGGGAGAGGGAGAGCAAGAGTGAGTGTGTGTGGGAGAGGGAGAATGAGTGAGTTTGGGAGAGGGAGAGTGAGTGAATGCGTGTGACAGAGGGAGAGTTAGTGCTGGTGGGGGATGGAGAGTGAATGAGTGCATGTGGGAGAGGGGTAGCAAGAGTGATTGCGCGTGGGAGAGGCAGAGTGAGTGCGGGTGGGCGAGGGAGAGTGAGTGAGTGCGTGTGCGAGACGGAGAGTGATTGTGTGCAGGAGAGGTAGAGTGATTGTGGGTGGGAGAGGGAGAGTGAGTGGGTGAGTGTGGGTGAGGGAGAGCGAGAGTGAGTGCGTGTGGGAGAAGGAGAGTGAGTGAGTGTCGGAGGGGGAGAGTGAGTGTGGGTGGGAGGGGGAGAGTGAGTGCAGGAGGAAGAGGGAGATTAAGAGGGTGTCGGAGAGGGAGTGTGAGTGCTGGTGGGAGAGGGAGAGTGACTGAGAGTGTGTGGGAGAGGGAGAGTGAGTGTGCGTGGGAGACGGAGAGTAATTGTGGGTGGGAGAGGGAGAGTGAATCAGTGCG
>NW_027600272.1:0-16602 GCF_964194155.1 Cetorhinus maximus | reverse complement strand
GAGAGAGAGGCGAGAGAGAGAGGCGAGAGAGAGAGAGGCGAGAGAGAGAGAGAGAGGGGCAAGAGAGAGAGAGGCAAGAGAGAGAGAGAGAGAGAGAGGCAAGAGAGAGAGAGAGAGAGGCGAGAGAGAGAGAGGCGAGAGAGAGAGAGGCGAGAGAGAGAGAGGCGAGAGAGAGAGAGGCGAGAGAGAGAGAGGCGAGAGAGAGAGAGGCGAGAGAGAGAGAGGCGAGAGAGAGAGAGGCGAGAGAGAGAGAGGCGAGAGAGAGAGAGGCGAGAGAGAGAGAGGCGAGAGAGAGAGAGGCGAGAGAGAGAGAGGCGAGAGAGAGAGAGGCGAGAGAGAGAGAGGCGAGAGAGAGAGAGGCGAGAGAGAGAGAGGCGAGAGAGAGAGAGGCGAGAGAGAGGCGAGAGAGAGGCGAGAGAGAGAGGCGAGAGAGAGGCGAGAGAGAGGCGAGAGAGAGGCGAGAGAGAGGCGAGAGAGAGGCGAGAGAGAGGCGAGAGAGAGGCGAGAGAGAGGCGAGAGAGAGGCGAGAGAGAGGCGAGAGAGAGAGAAAGGGGGGAGCGAGAGAGAAAGAAGGGAGGAGAGAGAGAAAGAAGGGGAGAGAGAGAGAGAAAAAGAGAGGGAAGGGGGGGAGAGAAAGGAAGAAGGGGGAGAGAGAGAGAGGGAGGGGGAGGGAGGGAGAGGGAGAGAGAGGGAAGGCGGGGGAAAGGAAGAAGAGGGAGAGAGAGAGAGGGAGGGGGAGAGAGAGAGAGGGAGGGGGAGAGAGAGAGAGGGAGGGGGAGGGAGGGAGAGGGAGAGGGAGGGAAGTGGGGGGAGAGAAAGGAAGAAGAGTGAGAGCACACCATCAGTCCGAGCACTACTGATGGTCACTGGCGTGTTCCCCATTGGCCCTCCCAGACCCCGGGCGGTGGGGAATGGTGGTGAGGCGGGGGTGGGGAGACAGGGAGCACTATCAGTCCACGGACAGCCTACCCCACCGGAGCTGCCACCCTCCCCCCGCCCTTACTTTTGCTGCTTTTCTCGCCTTGCGATTTCTTTCAGCTTGAAGGCAGCCTCACAGCGCCGCCGCCTCCGATCTCCCTTCTCCGCCGCCTCCATCTTCTGCTGCTCCTGCTTGTACGTGCGCTGGTAAGCCGTCACAAGCCTCCGCAGGCGGGCAGTCAACACCGAGGACGTTGGCCAATACCGGGCCCGGCTGTGCAGGCTCACACCTACCGCAGAGAGAGAGCATCAGAGCGTGTCAGAGGCAGAGAGAGAGCATCAGAGCGTGTCAGAGGCAGAGAGAGAGCATCAGAGCGTGTCAGAGGCAGAGAGAGAGCATCAGAGCGTGTCAGAGGCAGAGAGAGAGAGAGCATCAGAGCGTGTCAGAGGGAGCAGGGGAGCACCGGGGGGCTGGGCGAGGCGGGTACTTCCGGGGAGAGCGTGAGGCGGGGAGAGTGGGGCAGGGGGAAGAGTGTGGGGTATGTTGAGGGTGATGGGGAGAGAGAGAGGCAGTGGGATGAGTGTGGGGTATGTAGAGGGTGATGGAGAGAGAGAGGCATTGGGATGAGTGTGGGGTATGTAGAGATGTTGGAGAGAGAGAGACAGTGGGATGAGTGTGGGGTATGTAGAGGGTGATGGGGAGAGAGAGAGGCAGTGGGATGAGTGTGGGGTATGTAGAGGGTGATGGAGAGAGAGAGACAGTGGGATGAGTGTGGGGTATGTAGAGATGTTGGAGAGAGAGAGACAGTGGGATGAGTGTGGGGTATGTAGAGGGTGATGGGGAGAGAGAGGGGCAGTGGGATGAGTGTGGGGTATATAGAGTGTGATGGGGAGAGAGAGAGGCAGTGGGATGAGTGTGGGGTATGTAGAGGGTGATGGGGAGAGAGACAGGCAGTGGGATGAGTGTGGGATATGTAGAGGGTGATGGGGAGAGAGAGAGGCAGTGGGATGAGTGTGGGGTATGTAGAGGGCGATGGGGAGAGAGAGAGGCAGTGGGATGAGTGTGGGGTATATAGAGGGTGATGGGGAGAAAGCGGGGCAGGGGGAAGAGTGTGGGATATGGAGAGGGTGATGGGGAGAGGGAGAGAGAGGCAGTGGGATGACTGTGGGGTATATAGAGGGTGATGGGGAGAGAGAGAGGCAGTGGGATGAGTGTGGGGTATGTAGAGGGTGATGGGGGAGAGAGGCAGTGGGATGAGTGTGGGGTATGTAGAGGGTGATGGGGAGAGAGAGAGGCAGTGGGATGAGTGTGGGGTATGTAGAGGGTGATGGGGAGAGGGAGAGGCAGTGGGATGAGTGTGGGGTATGTAGAGGGCGATGGGGAGAGAGAGAGGCAGTGGGATGAGTGTGGGGTATGTAGAGGGTGTTGGGGAGAGGGAGAGGCAGTGGGATGAGTGTGGGGTATGTAGAGGCCGATGGGGAGAGAGAGACAGTGGGAAGAGTGTGGGGTATGTAGAGGGCGATAGGGAGGGAGAGAGGCAGTGGGATGAGTGTGGGGTATGTAGAGGGTGATGGGGAGAGGGAGAGGCAGTGGGATGAGTGTGGGGTATGTCGAAGGCGATGGGGACGTGCGCAGCAGTGAACACTGACAGACTCACCCATCAAGACTTCTTTCCGTAGCTCACCATCATCACCATCCACGAGATGTCCTCATCCAGCGTCATGACATCTCCCTGAATACAAAATAAACATCCTAACTACAGTCAGAAAGCAAAGGCTCTCCCTCCCAGACTAACCGAGAGGGACGAGACTAGCCACAACGCCGTGTCTCAGTCTGGAGCTGACCCTGGGGGGCCCTGATGGGTGAAAGGTGGGTGCTTGACCCTGCTGGAGGATAACCCGAGTCCTGGGGATCTTGCGCCGTCCAGTATTTTGCCTCAGGTCTCCACACGCACACACCGTGTCGAGAAGAGGAGATTTAACTCAGGTGCACCCAGAGCCGGGTCATGGGACACAGCCTGGTACATCGGTATTAGCATGGCAACTCATCATTGGCAAACACAAGGAAAACGCAGCCTCCCCACACCCTGACTGTACGTGGGCAAACCCCAGGAACAGAATCTCCCACACTGACCGAACCCTGACTGTACGTGGGCAAACCCCAGGAACAGAATCTCCCACACTGACCGAACCCTGACTGTACGTGGGCAAACCCCTGGAACAGAATCTCCCACACTGACCGAACCCTGACTGTACGTGGGCAAACCCCAGGAACAGAATCGCCCACACTGACCGAACCCTGACTGTACGTGGGCAAACCCCTGGAACAGAATCTCCCACACTGACCGAACCCTGACTGTACGTGGGCAAACCCCTGGAACAGAATCTCCCACACTGACCGAACCCTGACTGTACGTGGGAACACCCCAGGAACAGAATCTCCCACACTGACCGAACCCTGACTGTACGTGGGCAAACCCCAGGAACAGAATCTCCCACACTGACCGAACCCTGACTGTACGTGGGCAAACCCCAGGAACAGAATCGCCCACACTGACCGAACCCTGACTGTACGTGGGCAAACCCCAGGAACAGAATCTCCCACACTGACCGAACCCTGACTGTACGTGGGAACACCCCAGGAACAGAATCTCCCACACTGACCGAACCCTGACTGTACGTGGGCAAACCCCAGGAACAGAATCTCCCACACTGACCGAACCCTGACTGTACGTGGGAACACCCCAGGAACAGAATCTCCCACACTGACCGAACCCTGACTGTACGTGGGCAAACCCCAGGAACAGAATCTCCCACACTGACCGAACCCTGACTGTACGTGGGAACACCCCAGGAACAGAATCTCCCACACTGACCGAACCCTGACTGTACGTGGGCAAACCCCTGGAACAGAATCTCCCACACTGACCGAACCCTGACTGTACGTGGGCAAACCCCAGGAACAGAATCTCCCACACTGACCGAACCCTGACTGTACGTGGGCAAACCCCTGGAACAGAATCTCCCACACTGACCGAACCCTGACTGTACGTGGGCAAACCCCAGGAACAGAATCTCCCACACTGACCGAACCCTGACTGTACGTGGGAACACCCCAGGAACAGAATCTCCCACACTGACCGAACCCTGACTGTACGTGGGCAAACCCCTGGAACAGAATCTCCCACACTGACCGAACCCTGACTGTACGTGGGAACACCCCAGGAACAGAATCTCCCACACTGACCGAACCCTGACTGTACGTGGGCAAACCCCAGGAACAGAATCTCCCACACTGACCGAACCCTGACTGTACGTGGGAACACCCCAGGAACAGAATCTCCCACACTGACCGAACCCTGATTGTACGTGGGCAAACCCCAGGAACAGAATCCCCCACACTGACCGAACGTCGGCACACCCCAGGAACAGAACCAGAAGGGAAGGAGACAAAAAAACAGGTCACAAGAGGGGCAGTTCGCTTAACATCTGTCATTGGGAAAATGTTGGAGTCTATTATAAAGGATGTAATAGCAGAGCATTTAGAAATACATAATCTAATCAGGCAGAGTCAGCATGGATTCATGAAGAGGAAATCATGGCTGCTAAAGTTGTTGGAGTTCTTTGAGGAGCTAACAAGCAGGATAGATAAAGGGGAACCAGTAGATGTGATATATTTGGATTTCCAAAAGGCGTTCGATAAGGTACCGCACGTAAGGCTATTTAATAAGATAAGATCCCATGGTGTTGGGGGCAGTATATGAGCATGGAGAGAGGACTGGCTAACGAATAGAAGAGAGAGTGTTGAGATAAGGGGGGCATTTTCAGGATGGCAACCTGTAACTAGTGGAGGGCCACAGGGATCAGTGCTGGGGCCTCAATTATTTACAATATATATTAATGACTTGGATGAGGGAAGTGAGATCTCTCTCTCAGGGAGATATCTGTACACTGACTGGTGTCTCTCAGTCCTCTCTCTCAGGGAGATATCTGTACACTGACTGGTGTCTCTCAGTCCCCTCTCTCAGGGAGATATCTGTACACTGACTGGTGTCTCTCAGTCCCCTCTCTCTCTCAGGGAGATATCTGTACACTGACTGGTGACTCTCAGTCCCCCCTCTCTCTCAGGGAGATATCTGTACACTGACTGGTGTCTCTCAGTCCCCTCTCTCTCTCAGGGAGATATATGTACACTGACTGGTGTCTCTCAGTCCCTCTCTCTCTCTCTGAGGGAGATATCTGTACACTGACTGGTGTCTCTCAGTCCCTCTCTCTCTCTCTGAGGGAGATATCTGTACACTGACTGGTGTCTCTCAGTCCCTCTCTCTCTCTGAGGGAGATATCTGTACACTGACTGGTGTCTCTCAGTCCCCTCTCTCTCTCTCAGGGAGATATCTGTACACTGACTGGTGTCTCTCAGTCCCCTCTCTCTCAGGGAGATATCTGTACACTGACTGGTGTCTCTCAGTCCCCTCTCTCTCTCAGGGAGATATCTGTACACTGACCAATGCCCCCATTCTCTCGCTCAGTGAACCCTCTCCAACAGTGCGTCTGGATAATGCCTGAACCCCAACTGTTGGAAGGCTTGGGAATGCGGAGATAATCACTCACGTCTTCATCACGCTGTTCCCTGCCCAGGATGAGGGGCTTGTACTCTGGATCCTCCAGATCCCTGTCGAAATCGCCACTGGAAGAGAAGAAACACCACCAAATTAAACCATGCTCTGGCTGGGCGCCTGCACAGACTCCTAACACACTTGAGGTGGGCAAGAGAGGGTCTTGGGATGGGGGCCAGTGTCATCAGTGGAGGAGGCGGACAAAGAGGGGACCCGGACTCCGATCGGTGGGTTTCACGCTGGGTGAAGGCGGGACCCGGACTCCGATCGGTGGATTTAACGCTGGGCGAAGGCGGGACCCGGACTCCGATCGGTGGGTTTAACGCTGGGCGAAGGCGGGACCCGGACTCCGATCGGTGGGTTTCACGCTGGGTGAAGGCGGGACCCGGACTCCGATCGGTGGGTTTCACGCTGGGTGAAGGCGGGACCCGGACTCCGATCGGTGGGTTTAACGCTCGGTGAAGGCGGGACCCGGACTCCGATCGGTGGGTTTAACGCTGGGTGAAGGCGGGACCCGGACTCCAATCGGTGGGTTTAACGCTGGGTGAAGGCGGGACCCGGACTCCGATCGGTGGGTTTAACGCTCGGTGAAGGCGGGACCCGGACTCCGATCGGTGGGTTTCACGCTCGGTGAAGGCGGGACCCGGACTCCGATCGGTGGGTTTAACGCTGGGTGAAGGCAGGACCCGGACTCCGATCAGGGGATTTAACGGTCGGTGAGGAGACACAGATTCTGATCGTTTTCCTACCCGTCGCCGATGTCACCGAAATTATCCGTCCCTCTCTGCTCTGCCGCAATGGCTTTCTCATCGGGCCGGCCCACCTGCTCCAGGAAGCAGAGGGCAGGGTCTGCACGCATGGTGTTATACTTCTCGTAGCCTGTCGCACAAAGGAGAGCACAGTCAACACGGATAATAGCGGCAGAGACAGACAGCCAGGCGGGGAGGGGGAGAGAGAGAGACAGGCGGGGAGGGGGAGAGAGAGAGACAGGCGGGGAGGGGGAGAGAGAGAGACAGGCGGGGAGGGGGAGAGAGAGACAGACAGGCGGGGAGGGGGAGAGAGACAGACAGGCGGGGAGGGGGAGAGAGAGAGACAGGCGGGGAGGGGGAGAGAGAGACAGACAGAGAGGGAGAGAGAGACAGACAGAGAGGGAGAGAGAGACAGACAGAGAGGGAGAGAGAGACAGACAGAGAGGGAGAGAGAGACAGACAGAGAGGGAGAGAGAGACAGACAGAGAGGGAGAGAGAGACAGACAGAGAGGGAGAGAGAGACAGACAGAGAGGGAGAGAGAGACAGACAGAGAGGGAGAGAGAGACAGACAGAGAGGGAGAGAGAGACAGACAGAGAGGGAGAGAGACAGACAGAGAGGGAGAGAGACAGACAGAGAGGGAGAGAGACAGACAGGGAGAGAGACAGACAGAGAGGGAGAGAGACAGACAGACAGAGAGGGAGAGAGACACAGACAGAGAGGGAGAGAGACAGACAGAGAGGGAGAGAGACAGACAGGGAGGGAGAGAGACAGACAGGGAGGGAGAGAGACAGAGACAGACAGGGAGGGAGGGAGAGAGAGACAGACAGGAAGGGAGGGAGAGAGAGACAGACAGGAAGGGAGGGAGAGAGAGACAGACAGGGAGGGAGGGAGAGAGACACAGACAGGGAGGGAGGGAGAGACAGACAGACAGGGAGGGAGGGAGAGAGACACAGACAGGGAGGGAGGGAGACACAGACAGGGAGGGAGGGAGAGAGACACATACAGGGAGGGAGGGAGAGAGACACATACAGGGAGGGAGGGAGAGAGACACAGACAGGGAGGGAGGGAGAGAGACACAGACAGGGAGGGAGAGAGAGACAGACAGACAGAGAGAGGGAGAGAGAGTGAGAGGGAGAAGGTGCGGGGGGAAGGGAGGTTTAGGAAGGAGTTGCAGACCTTCGGGGCCAAGACAGCTAAGGGCAAAGCCCCTAATGAAGGTCCAAGGGTGTCTTGGGGGATTGTAGGGACTGAAGGAAATTACCCAGTTACGGAGAGCTTAAGTGATGGAGGGATTTGAAAACAAGGGTGAGCATTTTAAAGTAAGCAAGTTTCTTGACCGGGAGCCAGAGTTGGTCAGTGAGAAATCGTGGAACAGGGCTTGGTGCGAGTTGAGATACGGCGCAGCAGAGTTTTGGATGACCTCCAGTTTACGGAGGGCAGATTGTGGGAGACCAGCCAGGAGCACGTTCGAATAGTCTCGCTTAGAGGCGACAAAGGGCGTGGATGAGGGTTTCAGCAGCTGATGACCTGAAACGGGGGCGGGGGTGGGCACAGTCGGGAAATGATATCGAGGTGGAAATAGGCTGTCTTCAGTGACGGCAGGAACGTGAGGTCGGAAGCTCATCCCAGGGTCGAAAGTGACAGATTGGCTTCGTCTAAAACCCGGCTGCCAGGGGTGGCGGGGGGAGGGGTGGAGTCGGTAGCAAGCAGGGAGCGGAGTTTGGAGAGGCGGCCGCCAGCGATGGCTTCAGCCTCCTTGATAGTCAACTGGGAGGGGGAATTTCTGCCCCTCTCGAACTGGATGTCGGGATAAGCGGTCCGACGATTTGGAGAGTGGGGGAGTCCAGAGAGGAGGGTGGGGGGGGAGGTGATGAGGCCGAGCTGGGTGTCGTCGCGACAATTAACGCTGTACCCTTCGGACGATGTGGCCAAGGGGGGCAACGTGTAGACGAGAAGTAGGATGGGCGGCGCGCCGAGGGCCGATTCTTAGTGGGGGGGTGGGGGAACGCCAGAGGGAACGGGGAGGGAGCAGGAAGGGGAAGCCATTGTTGGTGATTCTCTGGCGACGATTAGATAGAGGAGGGGTGGAGCCAGGCGAGAGCAGTCCCGCCCAGCCGGACGACGGCGGAGAGGGGGGGGGCGGAGGACGATGGGGCGGTCAGCCGGTGTCGATGGCTCCTGAAGGGTGAAAGGTCAGGGAGGAAAGGTTGACCCTTCGGTCACCTCACTTCCACACGCTGGTTACTCACACGTCCCAAACCAAGGGGATAGCGAGGGGCTGGGGGAAGGGGTGGCAGGGGCAGGAAGAAAGGGATAGACTCACCATGTTTGAAGACCCCGATCAGCAGCGATTTATCAGCATCTTCGTCCCACCAGTCAGCAGGGACTTCCATGGTGTCGACCTCCGGGATCCACACGTCGATGTCACTGCAGGAGAGAGAGAGAGAGAGAGAGAGGGGCAGGGGTGAGAGTGAGCTCCGAGCGCTGGGGGCGGGGGGAGGAAAGAGTCGACTACATTGCAGTGGAGTGAGGGGGCTCAGTTTCCCAGAGCAGAGGGAAGGGCAGCGAGGGGAGAGGGGAAAATTCGGTGAGACCTACTTGAAATCTGCTCCGTCCAGGACCCGGTCAGCCTGATCGCCGATCACTTCTTGCTTCAAGTAGTAAAGCATTCGAACCCTGAGCAGAACCCTAGGAAAATCAGAGAGAAAAGACACACACACAAATACAAATACAGTCAGGAGAGAGCACGGGAAACAACTTCCATTTATTCCCCGCCCACCCACCGCCCCCCACCCCCAATCACCCCCGTCTTTTAACGCGGTGAATCTTCCCACGGCCCAGCCGCAGGAGCGCGGGTTGAACGTCCGACACCCGCGGCACACGAGGAAGATATTAGGACTGGCGCCGGTAACGCTAGGATGGCGCCCGGGAACGTGGCGAAACTGGGCATCGTTCTCCTTAGAGAGAGGGATAGAGAGATAGAGAGAGAGAAAGAGAGAGAGAAAGAGAGAGAGAGAGAGAGAGATAGAGAGAGAGAGAGAGAGAAAGAGAGATAGAGAAAGAGAGATAGAGAGAGAGAGAAAGAGAGATAGAGAGAGAAAGAGAGATAGAGAGAGAGAGAAAGAGAGATAGAGAGAGAGAGAGAGAGAGAGAGAGAGAGAGAGAGAGAGAGATAGCGAGAGAGAGAGGTGAAGGGGAGGTGGGGGGAGACTCAATCGAGGCGTTCAAAAGCGTGAGGGGAGTCGATAAGAGTAAATAAGGAGGAACTGGTTTCCAGGGACAGGAGGGGACACAGATTGAGGAGAATTGGTCAAAACAACCAGGAGGGGGGAAAAACGGGGGAGAGTTTATTTATTTATTTATTTCAAAGGCAGCGAGTTTTGACCTGGAACTTGCTGCCCGAAAATAACTGCGGAAGTCAATTCATTGGAACTTCCAAAAACATTTGGGAAGAACGCTGCGGGTTCACACAGGGTTTCGATGATCGGCGGCGGGGGAGGGGGCAGGTGCAGGCGAGGGTGGGGGGGCACTGAGAGGGGGTGGAGGGTGGGCGGGAGGGAGGGAGGGAATTCCAGAGCTCGAGGCCTGAGCAGCTGAAGGCACGGCCGCCAACGTTCCAGCGACTGCAAAAATCGGTGGACGCTGGAGAGGCCGGGAACGGAGGAGCGCAGGGGTGGGGGGGGGTGGGGTCCGGGAGGGTTGAGGGACGGCAGGAAAGGAGGGAGACAGGGAGGGCGCAAGGGCCAGGCGGGGTTGGAACACCAGAGGGAAACAGGTGCGCAGAGCGCGTGACGGACGAGTGGGGCTCGACGCGCGTCAGGACTCGCATCCCTCGGCCCACGCTAAGCACGGGACAGTTCAGAGCGAGCGTCAGGCAGCGCGCCCCTCCCCTGTCCTGCCTCTCCACATCCCCCCCAACCCCCTGGCTCCCTGGCCTACTTGTTGCAGTGGTGCTTGAGGTGCTTCTTGTAGCTGTCGTCGTGGAGCAGGATGTCTGGGTTGCACTTGCGGATCCAGACGGCCTTCTGCACGTCGAAGGAGCTGCTCTGGTTCTTGATCTTCTTGCCTTTGCGACCCCTGGGGACCGGAGCGGACAGTCCTAGGAGCAAAGAGCGAGAGAGAGAAAGAGAGAGCGCCTCAGTCCAACGGGTGAACACCGGGTGGAGAGGGAGAAGGCCATTCGGCCCCTCGAGCCTGCTCCGCCATTTGGTAAGATCGTAGCTGATCTGTTTGTGTTTCGAATTCCACATTCCCATCTACCCCCCCGCCTCCCCCCGATAACCTACGATCCCCTTGCCCACCGAGAATCTCTCTTACCTCTGCCTTAAAAACGTTCAATACCCCTGCCTCCACCGTTTTGAGGCAGTGTGTTCCAAAAGTTGCGCTACCCTCTGAGAGAAAAGAATTCTCATCTCTGTCCTAAAAGAAACAAGCCCAGTCTGTCTAATCTTTCCTCGTAAGACAACCCGCTCATTCCAGGTATCCATCTAGTAACCCTCCTCTGAACCGCCTCCAACGCATTTACATCCTTCCTTAAATGAGGCCAAAACCACACAGAGTATTTGAGGTGCAGTCTCACCCAGTGCCCCGTATAACTGAAGCGTAACACCCTTACTTTTATGTTCAATTCCTCTCGTAATAAAGGATAGCGTTCCATTAGCCTTCTTAACTACTTGCTGTACCTGTGTACCAACTTGTTGTGACTCATGCACTAGGACACCCTGATCCCTCTGCACCTCGGAATACTGCAGCCGTTCTCCGTTGAAGTAATACTCTGCTTTTTTATTCTTCCTGCCCAAGTGAACGACTTCACACTTTCCCACATTGTACTCCCCTCTGCCAGGTTTTTGCCCACTCACTCAACCTATCTATATCTGTTCGCAACCTCCTTATGACCTCTTCACGACATACTTTCCTACCTATCTTTGTGTCGCCTGCAAATTTAGCTACCACGTCTTCACTCCCCTCATCTAAATTGTAAAAAGCTGAGGCCCCAGTAGAGACCCCTGTGGGACTCCACTCATCGTCACATCCTGCCAATCAGAAAAAGGCCCATTTATACATACTCTCTGCTTTCTGCCAGTCAGCCAATCATCTATCCAGGCTAATATGTTACCCACTACCCCATGAAGCTTTTATTTTTCCACAATAACCTTTGATGTGTCACCTTATCAAATGCCTTCTGGAAATCTAAGTACAGCACATCTACAGGTTCCCCTTTATCCACAGCTCATGTGACTCCTTCAAAAAAACGCCAGTAAATTGGTTAAACCTGATATCCATTTCACAAAACCACGCTGGCTCTTCCCGGTTACCGAGAGTTTCTCCAAGTGCCCAGCTATAACCTCGATGATCGATTCGAACACCTTCCCCATGACAGACGTCAAGCTAACTGGCCTACAGTTTCCTGTTTTCTGCCTCCCTCCCTTCTTGAATACAGGGGTTATATTTGCTACTTTGCAGTCTGATGGGACCTTTCCAGAATCTAGTGAATTATGGAAAATCAACACCAACGCATCTCCTACCTCATTAACCACCTCTTTTAAGACCCTAGGATGAAGTCTATCGGGACCTGGAGACTTGTCAGTCCACAGCTCCATCAGTTTCCTCAGTACCGCTATCCTAGTGGCTGTAATTTCACCAAGTTCCTCTCTCCCTTTCACCTCCTGATTTACAGCTATTACCGGAATGTTTTTTTGTATCCTCTGTACTGAACACGGAAGCAAAATATTTGTTCATTTCTTCCGCCATTTCCTTATTATCTGCCATTAACTCCCCACTGTCACTCTTCTAGAGGGCCAACACTCACTTAAACTTACTCTTTTCCTTTTTAAATACCTACAACCCAAGAAACTCTTGCTATCTGTTTTTACTGCTCTAGACCTGTCACTCATCTTTGCGCAGTTATATACTTTTTTCCTTAAGTTTGATGCTTTCCTTAACTTCAGTCAACCACAGATGGTGGTTAGAATTCTTCTTTATAATAGAAATATACTTATTCTGAAATATCTCCTTAAATGTCTGTCGCTGCTTCTCTATTGATCTATCCCCTAGCCTCGTATCCCAGCTCCTTCAGCAAGCACAGCTCTCAAGCCCACAATTTGGCCTTTATTTAAGTTTAAACTACTAGTCTTAGACCCACTCTTCTCCCTTTCCAACTGGATGTAAAATTCAATCATATTATGGTCGCTGTTACCTAGGGGTGCCTTCACTCCGAGGTCATTAATTAATCCTGTCACATTACGCAATACCCAGTCCTGATATAACGTGCTGTCTGGTTGGTTCCAGAACGTGCTTGCTCTAAGGAAATCTCGCGAAAGCATTCTATGAACTCATCCAGGCTACTACTGCCAATCTGATTTTTCCAGTTTATACATAGATTAAAATCACCCTTGATTATTGCTGTCCCTTTATCACAATCACCCAATATTTCTTTTTGTGCGCAATATTCCTACATTGTGATTACTGTTAGGGGGCCTGTAGACCACTCCCGCTCATGACTTCTTTCCCCAACTATTCCTCAACTCCGCCCAAACCCGACTCTACATCCTGATCTCCTGCACCAATGTCATCCTTGATTAACGGTGCTACCCCTCCACCTTTACCTCGTTTCCCATTCTTCTTGAATATCATATATACCCCTCAATATTCAGGGCCCAACTGTCATCCTTGCAGCCACATCTCCGTAATGGCTATCAGGTCATATTTATTTACTTCAATGTGCGCTCGCTATCAATTTATTGCCTTTGTTATGAATGCGACGCACATTCAGATACAGAGCCTTTAGCTGTTGCCTTTCGTTAGTTTTGTAACATCTAGTCTTGACGATCAGTGTATCCTTAGGTTTGATCTCTCTGTCCCTTCCTGCTGTGCTATGACCCTCAAATCCCATATTACTATTATGGTCTCCTGCTTTGAAACTACCCCTCCATTTGCCACATCTACCCAAGCTTGATCCCTCAACCCCCTTGTTTAGTTTAATACCCCCTCTTACTTCCCTAGTTATGCGATTTGTGAGCATGGTTCTGGTGCGGACCATCCCAACGGTACAGCCCCCCACTTTCCCCAGTACTGGTGCCAGTGCCCCACAAACCGGAAACCATTTCTCCCACACCAGTCTCCGAGCCACGCATTCATCTCTCTAATCTTATTTGTCCTATGCCAATTTGCATATGGCTCAGGTAATAATCCAGAGATTGCTACCTTTGCACTTCTGCTTCTTAATTTGGTGCCTAGCTTCTCACACTGACTATGCAGAGCCTCCTTCCTTGTCCTTGCCCATGTCGTTGGTACCTGCATATACTACGACACCTGGATTCCTCCCCCCCCACCACTGCAAGTTCCTCTCCAGCACTGAGTAGGTGCCCCGAACCCTGGCACCGGGCAGGCAACACAGCCTTCGTCTTTGCTTTTCCCGCTTGAACGGCTTCCCGTTGCATGGTGCCATTGGCCAGTCAGCTCACCCACCTTGCAGACGTCGCTTGCCCCCACACAGGTTGAGAGCGCCTCAAACCCGTTTGACAATTACAAAGTCTGAGGCTCCTCCGCTACTGTCTGCTCGGTCCCATTACCTGCCTCACTGACAAGTCACAGTCCTCCTGCCCCCCTCACTGCCGACCAAGACAGGCGCCCCTATTCTAAGAGGTGCGACCATCTTCCGGAACAGTATTTCTCCTCCCCCTCCCCTGATTTTTAAAAATTCGTTCACGGGATGTGGGCGTGGCTGGCTGGGCCAGACACTTACTACCCATCCCTAATTGCCCCTTGAGAACTGACCACTCCCTGAAGGACATGGCGCGCGCAGTGTCTGCAGTTCGGCTTCCAGGTCAATGATCCTGATCCGGAATTCCTCGAGCTCCTTCACTTTCTGCAGACGTGTTCGTCATGGAGCCCCTTTGGCACCCGAAAGCTCCCACATTCCACAGCCGCAACAACACACCTGCCCTGCTGTTGTTACTTACGTTATTTAGTTAACTTAATTATTCATTTAATTAACTTAGAATAGTTGCTACGTATACCATGCCTCTTTTCCCCCGTGCACGGAATTCCCACGTGAACCTAATTCGCTACTCACTCCATCTCCGTCTCACTCCGGCATAGTCTCCTGTCTCGTGTGCCCCTTAATCACCTCCTCCCTCGCCATAGTCCCGACTAATTTGTCTCCCAATTATCCTAACCCTGCATACTCAGGTCATCGACCCTCCTATTACCGGAAAGAATTTCTCCCCGTGACCTCTATCGCAATCCTCTCGTGATTTTTAAATGCCTCTCTTAAAATTTTCTTGTAACCTTGGCCGTTCTAAGAAGGCCGTATATGCAGCCACTCCCGTCTCTTAAGAGAAGCCCAATTCCCCTCGACGTCCTGAGCGTCAGTCACGTGGGAACGGGGACGTTTCGCCTCAGGTCTCCACACACACCGTGTCGAGAAGGTGAGATTTAACTCATGTGCGCCCAGAGCCGGGTCATGGGACACAGCCTGGTACATCGGTATTAGCATGGCAACTCATCATTGGCGAACACGGGAAAATGAGACTCCCCACCCTGACCGTACGTGGGCAAACCGTGGAAACGGGACCTCTCAGTGGCTGAACCCTCATTGTATGGGCTCCAGTAACAGTGCTTCTCCCCATCGTCAGGGTAAAGAAGTTTCTCCTGAATTCCCTGCTGAATTTATTAGGGGATATCTTAGATTTATGGCACCGGTTTTAGACTCTACACTATGGCCCCATCGGAAACACTTGCTCCATGTCGACTCTTACAAAACCTTTCATAATCTTAAGAGACCTCAATCTGGTCACCCCTCAGCCCTCTCGTTTCGAGAGAAAAGACCCCAGCCCATTCAATCTTTCTTGATATGTTTAATCCCTCCGTTCTGGTATTGTCTTTATGAATCTTTATTGCACCTTCTCCGGTGCCTCTATATCCTTTTTCTTTTAAATATGGGGACCAGAACTGTGCACGGTGCTCCGAGTGTGGTCTAACCGAGGGGATACAGAGATCGGAACTGTGCACGGTGCTCCGAGTGTGGTCTAACCGAGGGGATACGGAGATCGGAACTGTGCACGGTGCTCCAAGTGTGGTCTAACCGAGGGGATACGGAGATCGGAACTGTGCACGGTGCTCCGTGTGTGGTCTAACCAAGGGATACAGAGACTGGAACTGTGCACAGCGCTGTGTGTGTGGTCTAACTGAGCGATACGGAGACCTGAACTGTGCACGGTGCTCCGAGTGTGGTCTAATCGAGGGGATATGGAGAGCGGAACAGTGCACGGTGCTCAGAGTGTGGTCTAACCGAGGGGGATACGGAGACCTGAACTGTGCACGGTGCTCCGAGTGTGGTCTAATCGAGGGGATATGGAGAGCGGAACAGTGCACGGTGCTCCGAGTGTGGTCTAACCGAGGGGATATGGAGACCGGAACTGTGCACGGTGCTCCGAGTGTGGTCTAACCGAGGGGGATACGAAGAGCGGAACTGTGCACGGTGCTCCCGAGTGTGGTCTAACCGAGGGGGATACGAAGAGCGGAACTGTGCACGGTGCTCCGAGTGTGGGTCTAACCGAGGTGCTACAAGTTTCAGCTTAGCAATCCCACCCAAGTTCGGCAGCGGAAAGCGAAGGGTCAGCGATGTCGGTTGATACGGTGACAATGATCCCGGTTGCCGCTTCCTTCCTTCCGACCCCCCCGCCACCCCGCCCCCCACTCCTCCCTTCTCCCTTGTACCTGAGTGGTTCTGCAGCTCCTTGGTCTGCCCGTTCTCAGTGGGAGTGATCAGGTCCCAGATGAATCCCTTGATCTTCTCGTCTCCCCTGTAGTGAAGCAGGCAGTACACGAGAATGGTGCGGCAGATGACTTCCACGTCGCGCTCCGCCATCCTCCGCTTGAAGCGCCCGTGAGCCAGGATGTCCTTCCACCGACCCCAACTGACGGAGGGAGCAAAGGTCAGCGTTAAAACTCTGCCGTGCGAGAGAGCCCTGACCCTTCAAAAGAGCCACCGAGGGGCCCCCCCACCACAAACCCCGAGATAAAAGCCCATTTTTTAGAGCAACTTTCACACCACCTCGAGACCTCTCGCAGCAGCTCCAAGCTGCTGGTGTGGGTCACTGCAGCCAATTAGCCCGCATCAAGCTCCTACCAACAGCAACGGGTAGAAGACCAGCCACTGTGGTTTTTTTAAAACTGCGATATTGTTTGGGGGATACACATTAATCCCAGGACAACGAGAAGAACTTTCCCTCCACCCCGCCCCTGCTCTTCATACATAAGGCCATTCGGCCCCTCAAGCCTGCTCCGTCATTCTGTAAGATCACAGCTCATCCG
>NW_027600271.1:0-16606 GCF_964194155.1 Cetorhinus maximus | reverse complement strand
GAAGGGGAGAGAGAGTGAAGGGAGAGAGGGTGAAGGCAGTGTGAGTGTAGAGGAGAGGGAGTGAAGGGGAGAGAAAGTGAAGGCAGTGTGAGTGGAGAGGAGAGAGAGTGAAGGGGAGAGAGAGTGAAGACAGTGTGAGTGTAGAGGAGAGAGAGTGAAGGGGAGAGAGAGTGAAGTCAGTGTGAGTGGAGAGGAGAGACAGTAAAGGGGAGGGAGTGTGAAGGCAAGTGAGCGAAGAGGAGAGAGAGTGAAGGGGAAAGAGAGAGAAGTCAGTGTGAGTGGAGAGGAGAGAGAGAGAAGGGGGGAGTGAATGAATGCAGTTTGAGTGGAGAGGAGAGAGAGTGAAATGGAGAGAGTTTGAAGGGGAGAGAGAGTGAAGGCTGTGTGAGTGTTGAGGAGAGAGAGTGAAGGGGAAAGGGAGTGAAGGCTGTGTGAGTGAAGAGGATAGAGAGTGAAGGGAAAGAGAGTGAAGGCAGTGTGAGTGTAGAGAAGAGAGAGTGAAATGGAGAGAGAGTGAAGGGGAGAGAGAGTGAAGGGTGTGTGAGTGTAGAGGAGATGGTGTGAAGGGGAGAGAGAGTGAAGGGAGAGAGAGTGAAGGGAGTGTGAGTGAAGAGGAGAGAGAGTGAAGTGGAGAGAGAGTGAAGGCAGTGTGAGTGTAGAGGAGAGAGAGTGAAGGGGAGAGAGAGTGAAGGGGAGAGAGTGTGAAGGGGAGAGAGAGTGAAGGCAGTGTGAGTGGAGAGGAGAGAGAGTGACGGGGAGAAAGAGTGGAGGCATTGTGAGTGTAGATGAGTGAGAGTGAATGGGTGAGAGAGTGAAGGCAGTGTGAGTGTAGAGGAGTGAGAGTGAAGGGGGGTGAGAGTGAAGGCAGTGAGAGTGATCAGGAGGGAGAGTGAAGGGGAGAGAGAGTGATGGCACTGTGAGTGGAGATGAGGGAGAGTGAAGGGGAGAGAGAGTGAAGTGGAGAGAGAGTGAAGGCAGTGTGACTGTAGAGGAGAGTCAGTGAAGGGGAGAGAGAGTGAAGGGGAGAGAGAGTGAAGGGGAGAGACAGTGAAGGGGAGAGAGAGTTAAGGGGAGGGAGTGTGAAGGCAGTGTGAGTGTAGAGGAGAGAGAGTGAAGGGGAGAGAGATTGAAGATGAGAGAGAGTGATGGGGAGAGAGAGTGATGTGGAGAAAGAGTGATGGGGAGAGAGAGTGAAGGGGAGAGAGAGTGACGGCATGTGTGAGAGGAGAGGAGAGAGAGTGAATGGGAGAGAAAGTGAAGGGGAGAGAGAGTGACGGCAGTGTGAGTGGAGAGGAGAGGGAGTGAAGGTTGAGAGAGTGAAGGCCGTGTGAGTGGAGAGGAGAGACAGTGAAGGGGAGAGAGTGAAGGCAGTGTGAGTGGAGATGAGAGAGAGTGAAGGGGTGAGAGAGTGAAGGGGAGAGAGAATGAACTGGAGAGTGAGTGAAGGGGAGAGAGAGCTAAGGGGAGGGAGTGTGAAGGCAGTGTGAGTGTAGAGGAGAGAGAGTGAAGGGGAGAGAGAGTGAAGGGGAGAGAGAGTGAAGGGGAGAGAGAGTGAAGGGGAGAGAGAGTTAAGGAGAGGGAGTGTGAAGGCACTGTGAGTGTTGAGTAGAGAGAGTGAAGGGGAGAGAGAATGAAGGCAGTGTGAGTGAAGAGGAGAGATAGTGAAGGGTAGAGAGAGTGAAGGGGAGAGAGAGTGAAGGCAGTGTGAGTGGAGAGGAGAGAGAGTGAAGGGGAGAGAGTGGAGAGGAGAGATAGTGAAGGGGATAGAGAGTGAAGGGGAGAGAGAGTGAAGATGAGAGAGTGTGAAGGGGAGAGAGAGTGAACTGGAGAGAGAGAGAAGGGGATAGAGAGTGAAGGGGAGAGAGAGTGAAGGCAGAGTGAGAGGAGAGGAGAGGGAGTGAAGGTTGAGAGACAGTGAAGGGGAGAGAGAGTGAAGGGGAGAGAGAGTGAAGGGGAGAGAGAGTTAAGGGGAGGGAGTGTGAAAGGGAGAGAGGATGAAGGGGAGAGAGAGTGAAAGCAGTGTGAGTGGAGAGGAAAGAGATTGAAGATGAGAGAGTGAAGGCAGTGTGAGTGGAGAGGAGAGAAAGTGTAGGGGAGAGAGTGTGAGGGCAGTGTGAGTGTAGAGGAGAGAGAGTGAGGGGGAGTGAGAGTGAAGGCAGTGTGAGTGGAGAGGAGAGAGAGTGAAGGGGAGAGAGTGTGAAGGCAGTGTGAGTGTAGTGGAGATAGAGTGAAGGGGAGAGAGTGTGAAGGCAGTGTGAGTGGAGAGGAGAGAGAGTGAAGTGGAGAGAGAGTGAAGGGGAGAGAGAGTAAAGGGGAGAGAGAGAGAATGCAGTGTGAGTGGAGAGGATAGAGAGTGAAGGGGAGAGAGTGTGAAGGCAGTCTGAGTGGAGAGGTGAGAGAGTGAAGGGGAGAGAGTGAAGGGAGTGTCAATGGAGAGGAGAGAGAGTGAAGGGGAGAGAGTGAAGACAGTTAGAGTGGGGAGGAGAGAGTGTGAAGGGAGAGAGAGTGAAGTCAGTGTGAGTGTTTAGGAGAGTGAGTGATGAGGAGAGAGAGTGAGGGCAGTGTGAGTGGAGATGAGAGAGAGTGAAGAGGAGAGAGTGAAGGCAGTGTGAGTGGAGAGAAGAGAGATTGAAGGAGAGAGAGAGTGAAGGCAGTGTGAGTGTACAGGGTAGAGAGTGAAGGGGAGAGAGAGTGAAAGCAGTGTGAGTGGAGAGGAGTGAGTGTGAAGGGGAGAGAGAGTGATGGTACAGTGAGTGGAGAGGAGAGACATGAAGGGGAGAGAGTGTGAAGACAGTGTGAGTTATAGGAGAGAGAATGAAGGGGAGTGAGAGTGAGGGCAGTGTGAGTGGAGAGGAGAGAGAGTGTAGGGGAGAGAGTGTGAAGGCAGTGTGAGTGTAGAGGATAGAGAGTGAGGGGGAGTGAGAGTGAAGGCAGTGTGAGTGGAGAGGAGAGAGAGTGAAGGGGAGAGAGTGTGAAGGCAGTGTGAATGGAGAGGAGAGAGATTGAAGTGGAGAGAGAGTGAAGGGGAGAGAGAGTGAAGGGGAGAGAGAGTGAATGCAGTGTGAGTGTAGAGGATAGAGAGTGAAGGGGAGAGAGTGTGAAGGCAGTGTGAGTGGAGAGGTGAGAGAGTGAAGGGGAGAGAGTGAAGACAGTTAGAGTGGAGAGGAGAGAGTGTGAAGGGGAGAGAGAGTGAAGGCAGTGTGAGTGTTTAGGAGAGGGAGTGATGAGGAGAGTGCGTGAGGGCAGTGTGAGTGGAGATGAGAGAGAGTGAAGGGGAGAGAGTGAAGGCAGTGTGAGTAGAGATGAGAGAGAGTGAAGGAGAGCGAGAGTGAAGGCAGTGTGAGTGGATAGGAGAGAGAGTGAAGGGGAGAGAAAGTGAAGGCAGTGTGAGTGGAGGGGAGAGAGAGTGAACGGGAGATAGTGAAGGCAGTGTGAGTGGAGAGGAGAGAAAGTGAAGGGGAGAGAGCGTGAAGGCAGTGTGAGTGTAGAGGGTAGAGAGTGAAGGGCAGAGAGAGTGAAGGCAGTGTGAGTGGAGGGAAAGAGAGTGAAGGGGAGAGAGAGTGAAGGGAGTGTGAGTGGAGAGGAGAGAGAGTGAAGGGGAGGGAGAGTGAAGGCAGCGTGAGTGGAGAGGAGAGAGAGTGAAGGGGAGAGAGATTGAAGGGGAGAGCGAGTGAAGACAGTGTGAGTGGAGAGGAGAGAGTGTGAAGGGGAGAGAGAGTGAAGGTAGTGTGAGTGGAGAGGAGAGATTGAAGGGGAGAGAGAGTGAAGGGGAGAGAGAGTGAAGGCAGTGTGAGTGGAGAGTAGAGAGAGTGAAGGGGATAGAGAGTGAAGGGGAGAGAGTGAAGGCAGTGTGAATGTAGAGGAGACAGAGTGAAGTGGAGAGAAAGTGAAGGAGAGAGAGATTGGAGGCAGTGTGAGTGGAGAGGAGAGAGTGTGAAGAGAAGAGAGAGTGATAGGGAGAGAGTGTGTGTAGAGGAGTGAGAGTGAAGGGGTGAGTGAGTGAAGGGGAGAGAGTGTGAAGGCAGTGTGAGTGTTTATGAGAGGGAGTGATGAGGAGAGTGAGTGAGGGCAGTGTGAGTGGAGATGAGAGAGAGTGAAGGGGAGAGAGAGTGAAGGCAGTGTGAGTGTTGAGGAGAGGGAGTGATGAGGAGAGAGTGAAGGCAGTGTGAGTGGAGAGGAGAGATAGTGAAGGGGGGAGAGCGTGAAGGCAGTGTGAGTGTAGAGGGTAGAGAGTGAATGGGAGAGAGAGTGAAGGCACTGTGAGTGGAGAGGAGCGAGAGTGAATGGGAGAGAGATTGAAGGGGAGAGAGAGTGAAGGCAGTGTGAGTGGAGAGGAGAGAAAGTGAAGGGGAGAGAGAGTGAAGGCAGTGTGAGTGGAGGGAAAGAGAGTGAAGGGGAGAGAGAGTGAAGGGAGTGTGAGTGGAGAGGAGAGAGAGTGAAGGGGAGGGAGAGTGATGGCAGCGTGAGTGGAGAAGAGAGAGAGTGAAGGGGAGACAGATTGAAGGGGAGAGAGAGTGAAGACAGTGTGAGTGGAGAGGAGAGAGTGTGAAGGGGAGAGAGAGTGAAGGTAGTGTGAGTGGAGAGGAGAGATTGAAGGGGAGAGAGAGTGAAGGGGAGAGAGAGTGAAGGCAGTGTGAGTGGAGATTAGTGAGTGTGTAGGGTAGAGAGCGTGAATACAAGGTGAGTGGAGAGTAGAGTTGGTGTAGGGGAGAGAGAGTGAAGGCAGTGTGAGTGGAGAGTAGAGAGAGTGAAGGGGATAGAGAGTGAAGGGGAGAGAGTGAAGGCATTGTGAATGTAGAGCAGAGATACTGAAGTGGAGAGAAAGTGAAGGGGAGAGAGAGTGGAGGCAGTGTGAGTGGAGAGGAGAGAGGGTGAAGGGGAGAGAGAGTGAAAGGGAGAGAGTGTGTGTAGAGGAGTGAGAGTGAAGGGGTGAGAGAGTGAAGGGGAGAGAGCGTGAAGGCAGTGTGAGTGGAGAGGAGAGAGAGTGAAGGGGAGAGAGAGTGAAGGCAGTGTGAGTGGAGATGAGAGAGGGTGAAGGGGAGAGAGAGTGAAAGCAGTGTGAGTGGAGAGGTGAGAGAGTGAAGGGGAGAGAGTGAAGGGAGTGTGAGTGTAGAGGAGAGAGAGTGAACGGGAGACTGTGAAGACAGTTTGAGTGGAGAGGAGAGAATGTGAAGGGGAGAGAGAGTAAAGGGGAGAGAGTGTGAAGGCAAGGTGAGTGTGGCGGTGAGAGAGTGAAGGGGAGTGAGAGTGATGGCAGTGTGAGTGGAGATGAGAGAGAGTGAAGGGGAGAGAGACTGAAGGCAGTGTGAGTGTAGAGGAGAGAGAGTGAAGGGGAGAGAGAGTGAAGGGAGTGTGAGTGGAGAGGAGAGAGAGTGAAGGTGAGACAGTGTGAAGGCAGTGTGAGTGTAGAGGAGAGAGAGTGAAGGGGAGAGAGTTTGATGGCAGTGTGAGAGAAGATGAGAGAGAGTGAAGGGGAGAGAGAACTAAGGCAGTGTGAGTGGAGAGGAGAGTGAGTGAGGGGGAGTGATAGAGAAGGCAGTGTGAGTGGAGAGGAGAGAGAGTGAAGAGCAGAGAGTGTGAAGGCAGTGTGAGTGTAGTGGAGAGATAGTGAAGGGGAGAGAGAGTGAAGGCAGTGTGAGTGTAGAGGAGAGAGTGTGAAGGGTAGAGAGTGTGAAGGCAGTGTGAGTGTAGAGGAGAGAGAGTGAGGGAGAGTGATTGTGAAGTCAGTGTGAGTGGAGAGGAGAGAGAGTGAAGGGGAGAGTGTGTGAAGGCAGTGAGAGTGTGGAGGTGAGAGAGTGAAGTGGAGAGAGAGTGATGGCAGTGTGAGTGGAGATGAGAGAGAGTGAAGGGGAGAGAGACTGAAGGCAGTGTGAGTGTAGAGGAGAGAGAGTGAAGGGGAGAGAGAGTGAAGGGATTGTGAGTGGAGAGGAGAGAGAGTGAAGGTGAGACAGTGTGAAGGCAGTGTGAGTGTAGAGGAGAGAGAGTGAAGGGGAGAGAGATTGATGGCAGTGTGAGAGAAGATGAGAGAGAGTGAAGGGGAGAGAGAACTAAGGCAGTGTGAGTGGAGAGGAGAGTGAGTGAGGGGGAGTGATAGTGAAGGCACTGTGAGTGGAGAGGAGAGAGAGTGAAGAGGAGAGAGTGTGATGGCATTGTGAGTGTAGTGGAGAGAGAGTGAAGGGGAGTGAGAGTGAAGGCAGTGTGAGTGTAGAGGAGAGAGTGTGAAGGGTAGACAGTGTTAAGGCAGTGTGAGTGTGGAGGAGAGAGAGTGAGGGAGAGTGATAGTGAAGGCAGTGTGAGTGGAGAGGAGAGAGAGTGAAGGGGAGAGAGTGTGAAGGCAGTGTGAGTGGAGAGGAGAGAGAGTGAAGGTTAGAGAGATTGAATGCAGTGTGAGTTTAGAGGAGAGAGAGTGAAGGGGAAAGAGTGTTAAGGCAGTGTGAGTGGTGAGGAGAGTGAGTGAAGGGGAGAGAGATTGAAAGGGAGAGAGTGTGAAGGCAGTGTGAGTGGAGAGGAGAGAGGGTGAAGGGGAGAGAGAGTGAAGGCAGTTTGAGTGTAGAGGAGAGATAGTGAAGGGGAAAGAGGGTGAGGCGGGGAGAGAGTGAAGGCAGTGTGAGTGGGGAGGAGAGAGAGTGAAGGGGAGAGAGTGAAGTTAGTGTGAGTGTAGAGGAGAGAGAGTGAAGGGGAGAGAGAGTGAAGGGGAGAGAGAGTGAAGGGGAGAGAGAGTGAAGGCAGTGTGAGTGTAGAGGAGAGAGAGAGAAGTGGAGAGAGAGTGAAGGGGAGAGAGAGTGAAGGCAGTGTGAGTGGAGAGGAGAGAGAGTGAAGAGAAGAGAGAGTGAAGTGGAGAGAGAGTGAAGTGGAGAGAGAGTGAAGGGAAGAGAGAGTGACGGGGAGAGAGAGTGAAGGCAGTGTGAGTGTAGAGGAGAGACAGTGAAGGGGAAAGAGAGAGAAGGGGAGAGAGAGTAAACGGGAGAGAGTGTGAAGGCAGTGTGAGTGGAGAGGAGAGTGAGTGAAGGGGAGAGAGAGTGAAGGCAGTGTGAGTGGAGAGGAGAGAGAGTGAAGGGGAGAGAGAGTGAAGGCAGTGTAAGTGGAGAGGAGAGAGAATGTAGAGGAGTGAGAGTGAACGGGAGACAGAGTGAAGGCAGTGTGAGTGTAGAGGAATGAGAGTGAATGGGAAGGGAGTAATGGCACTGTGAGTGGAGGGGAGAGAGAGTGAAGGTGAGAGAGAGTGAAGGGGAGAGAGAGTGAAGGGGAGAGAGTGTGAAGCGGAGAGAGTGTTATGGTGAGAGAGAGTGAAGGCAGCGTGAATGGAGAGGAGAGAGAGTGAAGGGGAGAGAGAGTGAAGGGGAGAGAGAGTGAAGGGGAGAGAGTGTGAAGAGGAGAGAGAGTGAAGAGGAGAGAGAGAGAAGGCAGTGTGAGCGTAGAGGAGTGAGAGTGAACGGGAGAGGGAGTGAAGGCAGTGTGAGTGAAGAGAAGAGAAGTGAAAGGGAGAGAGTGTGTGTAGAGGAGTGAGAATTAAGGGGGGAGAGAGTGAAGGCAGTGTGTGTGGAGAGGAGAGAGAGTGAAGGGGAGAGAGAGTGAAGACAGTGTGAGTGTAGAGGAGAGTGAAGGGGAGAGAGAGTGAAGACAGTGTGAGTGGAGAGGAGAGAGAATGAAGTGCAGGGAGTGTGAAGGCAGTGAGAGTGTGGAGGAGAGAGAGTGAAAGGGATAGAGAGTGAAGGCGGTGTGAGTGGAGAGTCGAGAGAGTGAAGTGGAGAGAGAGTGAAGGGAGAGAGAGAGTGAAGGCAGTGTGAGTGGAGAGGCGAGAGAGTGAAGGAGAGAGAGAGTGAATGCAGTGTGAGTGTTGAGGAGAGAGACAGAAGGGTAGGGAGAGTGAAGGCAGTGGGAGTGTAGAGGAGAGACACTGTAGGGGGGAGAGAGTGAAAGCAGTGTGAGTGGAGAGGAGAGAGATGGAAGGGGGAGAGAGAGTGAAGGAGAGAGAGTGAAGGCGGTGTAAGTGTAGAGGAGAGAGAGTTAAGGAGAGAGAGAGTTAACGAGAGAGAGAGTGTAGGACGTGTGAGTGGAGTGGAGAGAGAGTGAAGGGGAGAGTGAGTGAAGGCAGTGTGATTGGAGAGGAGAGAGTGTGAAGGGGAGAGAGAGTGAAAGCAGTGTGAGTGGAGAGGAGAGAGAGTGAAGGGGTTGAGAGAGTGAATGCAGTGTGAGGGGATAGGAGAGAGAGTGATGGGGAGAGAGATTGAAGGCAGTGTGAGTGTAGAGGAGTGAGAGTGAAGGGGAGAGAGAGTGAAGCGGAGAGAGAGCGAAGGCAGTGTGAGTGGTTAGGAGAGAGAGGCAAGGGGAGAGAGAGTGAAGGCAGTGTGAGTGGAGAGGAGAGAGAGTGAAGGGGAGAGAGAGTGAAGGCAGTGTGAGTGGAGGGAAAGAGAGTGAAGGGGAGAGAGAGTGAAGGGGAGAGACAGTGAAGCGAGTGTGAGTGGAGTGGCGAGAGTGTGAAGGGGAGAGAGAGTGTAGGCAGTGTGAGTGGAGAGGAGAGAGAGTGAAGGGGAGAGAGATTGAAGGGGAGAGAGAGTGAAGACAGTGTGAGTGGAGTGGAGAGAGAGTGTAGGGTAGAGATTGTGAAAACAGTGTGAGTGGAGATTAGAGTGAGTGTAGGGTCGAGAGTGTGAAGGCAGTGTGAGTGGAGAGGAGAGAGAGTGAAGGGGAGAGAGAGTGAAGGCAGTGTGAGTGGAGAGGAGAGAAAGAGTAGGGTAGAGAGTGTGAAGGCAGTGTGAGTGGAGAGGAGAGAGAGTGAAGGGGAGAGAGAGTGAAGGCAGTGTGAGTGGATAGGAGAGAGAGTGAAGGGGAGAGAGAGTGAAGGCAGTGTGAGTGGAGGGGAGAGAGAGTGAACGGGAGATAGTGAAGGCAGTGTGAGTGGATAAGAGAGAGAGTGAAGGGGGAGAGAGAGTGAAGGCATTGTGAGTGTAGAGGAGAGAGAGTGAAGGGGAGAGAGAGTGAAGGGGGGAGAGAGTGAAGGCAGTGTGAGTGTAGAGGAGAGAGAGTGAAGGGGAGAGAGAGTGAAGGCAGTGTGAGTGGAGAGGAGAGAGTGAAGTGGAGGGAGTGTAAAGAAAGTGTGAGTTGAGGGGAAGGAGAGTGAAGGGGAGAGAGAGTGAAGACAGTGTGAGTGGAGAGGAGAGAGAGTGAAGGGGAGAGTGAGTGAAGGCAGAGTGAGTGTAGAGGAGAGAGGGTGAAGGGGGGAGAGAGTGAAGGCAGTTGTAAGTGCAGAGGTGAGAGAGTGAAGGGGAGAGAGTGAATGGAGTGTGAGTGGAGAGGAGAGAGAGTGAACGGGAGACTGTGAAAACAGTGTGAGTGGAGAGGAGAGAGTGTGAAGGTGAGAGAGTGAAGGGAGTGTGAATGGAGAGGAGAGAGAGTGAAGGGGTGAGAGAGTGATTGCAGTGTGAGTGGAGATGAGAGAGAGTGAATGGGAGAGAGAGTGAAGGCACTGTGAGTGGAGAGGAGCGAGAGTGAATGGGAGAGAGATTGAAGGGGAGAGAGAGTGAAGGCAGTGTGAGTGGAGGGAAAGAGAGTGAAGGGGAGAGAGAGTGAAGGGAGTGTGAGTGGAGAGGAGAGAGAGTGAAGGGGAGGGAGAGTGATGGCAGCGTGAGTGGAGAAGAGAGAGAGTGAAGGGGAGACAGATTGAAGGGGAGAGAGAGTGAAGACAGTGTGAGTGGAGAGGAGAGAGTGTGAAGGGGAGAGAGAGTGAAGGTAGTGTGAGTGGAGAGGAGAGATTGAAGGGGAGAGAGAGTGAAGGGGAGAGAGAGTGAAGGCAGTGTGAGTGGAGAGCAGTGAGTGTGTAGGGTAGAGAGCGTGAATACAAGGTGAGTGGAGAGTAGAGTTGGTGTAGGGGAGAGAGAGTGAAGGCAGTGTGAGTGGAGAGTAGAGAGAGTGAAGGGGATAGAGAGTGAAGGGGAGAGAGTGAAGGCAGTGTTAGTGTAGAGGAGAGAGAGAGAAGTGGAGAGAAAGTGAAGGGGAGAGAGAGTGAAGGCAGTGTGAGTGGAGAGGAGAGAGAGTGAAGAGAAGAGAGAGTGAAAGGGAGAGAGAGTGAAGTGGAGAGAGAGTGAAGGGGAGAGAGAGTGACGGGGAGAGAGAGTGAAGGCAGTGTGAGTGTAGAGGAGAGACAGTGAAGGGGAAAGAGAGAGAAGGGGAGAGAGAGTAAACGGGAGAGAGAGTGAAGGCAGTGTGAGTGGAGAGGAGAGAGAATGTAGAGGAGTGAGAGTGAACGGGAGACAGAGTGAAGGCAGTGTGAGTGTAGAGGAATGAGAGTGAACGGGAAGGGAGTAATGGCACTGTGAGTGGAGGGGAGAGAGAGTGAAGGTGAGAGAGAGTGAAGGGGAGAGAGAGTGAAGGGGAGAGAGTGTGAAGCGGAGAGAGTGTTATGGTGAGAGAGAGTGAAGGCAGCGTGAATGGAGAGGAGAGAGAGTGAAGGGGAGAGAGAGTGAAGGGGAGAGAGAGTGAAGGGGAGAGAGTGTGAAGAGGAGAGAGAGTGAAGAGGAGAGAGAGAGAAGGCAGTGTGAGCGTAGAGGAGTGAGAGTGAACGGGAGAGGGAGTGAAGGCAGTGTGAGTGAAGAGAAGAGAAGTGAAAGGGAGAGAGTGTGTGTAGAGGAGTGAGAATTAAGGGGGGAGAGAGTGAAGGCAGTGTGTGTGGAGAGGGAGAGAGAGTGAAGGGGAGAGAGAGTGAAGACAGTGTGAGTGTAGAGGAGAGTGAAGGGGAGAGAGAGTGAAGACAGTGTGAGTGGAGAGAAGAGAGAATGAAGTGCAGGGAGTGTGAAGGCAGTGAGAGTGTGGAGGAGAGAGAGTGAAAGGGATAGAGAGTGAAGGCGGTGTGAGTGGAGAGGCGAGAGAGTGAAGTGGAGAGAGAGTGAAGGGAGAGAGAGAGTGAAGGCAGTGTGAGTGGAGAGGCGAGAGAGTGAAGGAGAGAGAGAGTGAATGCAGTGTGAGTGTTGAGGAGAGAGACAGAAGGGTAGGGAGAGTGAAGGCAGTGGGAGTGTAGAGGAGAGACACTGTAGGGGGGGAGAGAGTGAAAGCAGTGTGAGTGGAGAGGAGAGAGATGGAAGGGGAGAGAGAGTGAAGGAGAGAGTGAAGGCGGTGTAATTGTAGAGGAGAGAGAGTTAAGGAGAGAGAGAGTTAACGAGAGAGAGAGTGTAGGACGTGTGAGTGGAGTGGAGAGAGAGTGAAGGGGAGAGTGAGTGAAGGCAGTGTGATTGGAGAGGAGAGAGTGTGAAGGGGAGAGAGAGTGAAAGCAGTGTGAGTGGAGTGGAGAGAGTGTGAAGGGTTGAGAGAGTGAATGCAGTGTGAGGGGATAGGAGAGAGAGTGATGGGGAGAGAGATTGAAGGCAGTGTGAGTGTAGAGGAGTGAGAGTGAAGGGGAGAGAGAGTGAAGCGGAGAGAGAGCGAAGGCAGTGTGAGTGGATAGGAGAGAGAGGCAAGGGGAGAGAGAGTGAAGGCAGTGTGAGTGGAGAGGAGAGAGAGTGAAGGGGAGAGAGAGTGAAGGCAGTGTGATTGGAGGGAAAGAGAGTGAAGGGGAGAGAGAGTGAAGGGGAGAGAGAGTGAAGCGAGTGTGAGTGGAGTGGAGAGAGTGTGAAGGGGAGAGAGAGTGTAGGCAGTGTGAGTGGAGAGGAGAGAGAGTGAAGGGGAGAGAGATTGAAGGGGAGAGAGAGTGAAGACAGTGTGAGTGGAGAGGAGAGAGAGTGTAGGGTAGAGATTGTGAAAACAGTGTGAGTGGAGAGTAGAGTGAGTGTAGGGTCGAGAGTGTGAAGGCAGTGTGAGTGGAGAGGAGAGAGAGTGAAGGGGAGAGAGAGTGAAGGCAGTGTGAGTGGAGAGGAGAGAAAGAGTAGGGTAGAGAGTGTGAAGGCAGTGTGAGTGGAGAGGAGAGAGAGTGAAGGGGAGAGAGAGTGAAGGCAGTGTGAGTGGATAGGAGAGAGAGTGAAGGGGAGAGAAAGTGAAGGCAGTGTGAGTGGAGGGGAGAGAGAGTGAACGGGAGATAGTGAAGGCAGTGTGAGTGGATAGGAGAGAGAGTGAAGGGGAGAGAGAGTGAAGGCAGTGTGAGTGTAGAGGAGAGAGAGTGAAGGGGAGAGAGAGTGAAGGGGGGAGAGAGTGAAGGCAGTGTGAGTGTAGAGGAGAGAGAGTGAAGGGGAGAGAGAGTGAAGGCAGTGTGAGTGGAGAGGAGAGAGTGAAGTGGAGGGAGTGTAAAGAAAGTGTGAGTTGAGGGGAAAGAGAGTGAAGGGGAGAGAGAGTGAAGACAGTGTGAGTGGAGAGGAGAGAGAGTGAAAGGGAGAGTGAGTGAAGGCAGAGTGAGTGTAGAGCAGAGAGGGTGAAATGGGGAGAGAGTGAAGGCAGTTGTAAGTGCAGAGGTGAGAGAGTGAAGGGGAGAGAGTGAATGGAGTGTGAGTGGAGAGGAGAGAGAGTGAACGGGAGACTGTGAAAACAGTGTGAGTGGAGAGGAGAGAGTGTGAAGGTGAGAGAGTGAAGGGAGTGTGAATGGAGAGGAGAGAGAGTGAAGGGGTGAGAGAGTGATTGCAGTGTGAGTGGAGATGAGAGAGAGTGAAGGGGAGAGAGAGTGAAGGCAGTGTGAGTGTAGAGGAGAGAGAGTGAAGAGGAGAGAGAGTGATGGCAGTGTGAGTGGAGAGGAGAGAGATGAAGGGGGGAGTGTGTGAACACAGTGTGTGTGTATAGGAGAGAGAATGCACGGGAGTGAGAGTGAGGGCAGTGTGAGTGGAGAGGAGAGTGACTGAAGGGGAGAGAGTGTGAAAACTGTGTGAGTTTAGAGGAGAGAGAGTGAGGGGGAATGAGAGTGAAGGCAGTGTGAGTGTAGAGGAGAGAGAGTGAAGGGGAGAGAGAGTGAAGGCAGTGTGAGTGTAGTGGAGAGAGAGTGAAGGGGAGAGAGAGTGAAGGCAGTGTGAGTTTAGAGGAGAGAGACTGATGGGTAGAGAGAGTGAAGGCAGTGTGAGTGTAGGGGAGAGAGAGTGAAGGTTAGAGAGATTGAATGCAGTGTGAGTGTAGAGAAGAGAGAGTAAAGGGGAGAGAGAGTGAAGGCAGTGTGAGTGGACAGGAGCTAGAGTGAAAAGGAGATAGAGTGAAGGGGAGAGAGTGTGAAGGCAGTGTGAGTGGAGAGGAGAGAGAGTGAAGTGGAGAGAGAGTGAAGGGGAGTGAGAGTGAAGGGGAGAGAGAGTGAATGCACTGTGAGTGGAGAGGAGAGAGAGTGAAGGGGAGAGAGTCTGAAGGCAGTGTGAGTGGAGAGCTGATAGAGTGAAGGGGAGAGAGTGAAGGGAGTGTCAGTGGAGAGGAGAGAGGGTGAAGGGGAGAGAGTGAAGACAGTTTGAGTGGAGAGGAGAGAGTGTGAAGGGGAGAGAGAGTGAAGGCAGTGTGCGTGTTGAGGAGAGGGAATGATGAGGAGAGAGAGTGAGGGCAGAATGAGTGGAGATGAGAGAGAGTGAAGGGGGGAGAGAGTGAAGGCAGTGTGAGTGTAGAGGGTAGAGAGTGAAGGGGAGAGAGAGTAAAGGCAGTGTGAGTGGAGAGGAGAGAGAGTGAATGGGAGAGGGAGTGAAGGGCAGAGAGAGTGAAGGCAGTGTGAGTGGAGAGGAGTGAGAGTGAAGGGGAGAGAGAGTGAAGGCAGTGCGAGTGGAGAGGAGAGAGAGTGAAGGGGAGAGAGAGTGAGGGCAGAGTGAGTGGAGATGAGAGAGAGTGAAGAGGAGAGAGTGAAGGCAGTGTGATTGGAGAGGAGGGAGAGTGAAGGGGAGAGAGAGTGAAGCCAGTGTGAATGTTGAGGAGAGGGAGTGATGGGGAGAGAGAGTGAGGGCAGAGTGAGTGGAGATGAGAGAGAGTGAAGAGGAGAGAGTGAAGGCAGTGTGAGAGGTGAGGAGAGAGAGTGTAGGGGAGAGAGAGTGAAGGCAGTGTGAGTGTTGAGGAGAGGGAGTGATGAGGAGAGAGTGAAGGCAGTGTGAGTGGAGAGGAGAGATAGTGAAGGGGGGAGAGAGTGAAGGCAGTGTGAGTGTAGAGGGTAGAGAGTGAAGGGGAGAGAGAGTAAAGGCAGTGTGAGTGGAGAGGAGAGAGAGTGAATGGGAGAGGGAGTGAAGGGCAGAGAGAGTGAAGGCAGTGTGAGTGGAGAGGAGTGAGAGTGAAGGGGAGAGAGAGTGAAGGCAGTTTGAGTGGGGGGAAAGAGAGTGAAGGGGAGAGAGAGTGAAGGGGAGAGAGATTGAAGAAGAGAGAGAGTGAAGGCAGTGTGAGTAGAGAAGTGAGAGAGTGAAGGGGAGAGACTGAAGGGAGTGTGAGTGGAGAGGAGAGAGAGTGAACGGGAGACTGTGAAGACAGTATGTGTGGAGAGGAAAGAGTGTGAAGGGCAGAGAGAGTGAAGGGGAGAGAGAGTGAAGGCAGTGTGAGTAGAGAAGTGAGAGAGTGAAGGGTAGAGAGATTCATGGCTGTGTGAGTGGAGAGGAGAGAGAGTGAAGGGGAGAGAGTGTGAAGGCCGTGTGAGTGTAGAGGAGAGAGAGTGAAGGTTAGAGAGGTTGAATGCAGTGTGAGTTTAGAGGAGAGAGAATGAAGGGGAGAGAGAGTGAAGGCAGTGTTAGTGGAGAGGAGAGAGAGTGAAGTGGAGAGAGAGTGAAGGGGAGAGAGAGTGAAGGGGAGGGAGTGTGAAGGGGAGGGAGTGTGAAGGCAGTGTGAGTGGAGAGGAGAGAGAGTGAAGGGGAGAGAGAGTGAAGGGGAGAGAGAGTGAAGGGAGTGTGAGTGGAGAGTAGAGAGAGTGAAGAGAGAGATTGGAGGCAGTGTGAGCGGAGAGGAGAGAGTGTGAAGAGAAGAGAGAGTGATAGGGAGAGAGTGTGTGTAGAGGAGTGAGAGTGAAGGGGTGAGAGAGTGAAGGGGAGAGAGTGTGAAGGCAGTGTGAGTGTTTATGAGAGGGAGTGATGAGGAGAGTGAGTGAGGGCAGTGTGAGTGGAGATGAGAGAGAGTGAAGGGGAGAGAAAGTGAAGGCAGTGTGAGTGTTGAGGAGAGGGAGTGATGAGGAGAGAGTGAAGGCAGTGTGAGTGGAGAGGAGAGATAGTGAAGGGGGGAGAGCGTGAAGGCAGTGTGAGTGTAGAGGGTAGAGAGTGAATGGGAGAGAGAGTGAAGGCACTGTGAGTGGAGAGGAGCGAGAGTGAATGGGAGAGATATTGAAGGGGAGAGAGAGTGAAGGCAGTGTGAGTGTTGAGGAGAGGGAGTGATGAGGAGAGAGTGCATCAGTGTGAGTGGAGAGGAGAGATAGTGAAGGGGGGAGAGCGTGAAGGCAGTGTGAGTGTAGAGGGTAGAGAGTGAATGGGAGAGAGAGTGAAGGCACTGTGAGTGGAGAGGAGCGAGAGTGAATGGGAGAGAGATTGAAGGGGAGAGAGAGTGAAGGCAGTGTGAGTGGAGAGGAGAGAAAGTGAAGGGGAGAGAGAGTGAAGGCAGTGTGAGTGGAGGGAAAGAGAGTGAAGGGGAGAGAGAGTGAAGGGAGTGTGAGTGGAGAGGAGAGAGAGTGAAGGGGAGGGAGAGTGATGGCAGCGTGAGTGGAGAAGAGAGAGAGTGAAGGGGAGACAGATTGAAGGGGAGAGAGAGTGAAGACAGTGTGAGTGGAGAGGAGAGAGTGTGAAGGGGAGAGAGAGTGAAGGTAGTGTGAGTGGAGAGGAGAGATTGAAGGGGCGAGAGAGTGAAGGGGAGAGAGAGTGAAGGCAGTGTGAGTGGAGAGTAGTGAGTGTGTAGGGTAGAGAGCGTGAATACAAGGTGAGTGGAGAGTAGAGTTGGTGTAGGGGAGAGAGAGTGAAGGCAGTGTGAGTGGAGAGTAGAGAGAGTGAAGGGGATAGAGAGTGAAGGGGAGAGAGTGAAGGCAGTGTGAATGTAGAGCAGAGATAGTGAAGTGGAGAGAAAGTGAAGGGGAGAGAGAGTGGAGGCAGTGTGAGTGGAGAGGAGAGAGGGTGAAGGGGAGAGAGAGTGAAAGGGAGAGAGTGTGTGTAGAGGAGTGAGAGGAGAGAGTGAAGGAAGTGTGAGTGGAGATGAGAGAGGGTGAAGGGGAGAGAGAGTGAAAGCAGTGTGAGTGGAGAGGTGAGAGAGTGAAGGGGAGAGAGTGAAGGGAGTGTGAGTGTAGAGGAGAGAGAGTGAACGGGAGACTGTGAAGACAGTTTGAGTGGAGAGGAGAGAATGTGAAGGGGAGAGAGAGTAAAGGGGAGAGAGTGTGAAGGCAGTGTGAGTGTGGCGGTGAGAGAGTGAAGGGGAGTGAGAGTGATGGCAGTGTGAGTGGAGATGAGAGAGAGTGAAGGGGAGAGAGACTGAAGGCAGTGTGAGTGTAGAGGAGAGAGAGTGAAGGGGAGAGAGAGTGAAGGGAGTGTGAGTGGAGAGGAGAGAGAGTGAAGGTGAGACAGTGTGAAGGCAGTTTGAGTGTAGAGGAGAGAGAGTGAAGGGGAGAGAGTTTGATGGCAGTGTGAGAGAAGATGAGAGAGAGTGAAGGGGAGAGAGAATAAACGGGAGAGAGAGTGAAGGCAGTGTGAGTGGAGAGGAGAGTGAGTGAAGGGGAGAGAGAGTGAAGGCAGTGTGAGTGGAGAGGAGAGAGAGTGAAGAGCAGAGAGTGTGAAGGCAGTGT